>NW_028132855.1:0-137833 GCF_964374135.1 Grampus griseus
ACCCTAACCCTAACCCTAACCCTAACCCTAACCCTAACCCTAACCCTAACCCTAACCCTAACCCTAACCCTAACCCTAACCCTAACCCTAACCCTAACCCTAACCCTAACCCTAACCCTAACCCTAACCCTAACCCTAACCCTAACCCTAAACCCTAACCCTAACCCTAACCCTAACCCTAACCCTAACCCTAACCCTAACCCTAACCCTAACCCTAACCCTAACCCTAACCCTAACCCTAACCCGGGCCCTCACACGTACGCTCCCCCTAAAGCGTTGTCGTACCCTCACCTGGACCCTAAACCGTCCCCGTCCCCTAACCCTAACCCTAGCCCGAACCCTAACCCTAACCCTGCCCCGAAGCCTGACCCTCACCCGTCCCCTAATCCTAACCCGTACGCTGACACTAACCCGCGCCCTCACACGTACGCTCCCCCTAAAGCGTTGTCGTACCCTCACCTGGACCCTAAACCGTCCCCGTCCCCTAACCCTAACCCTAGCCCGAACCCTAACCCTAACCCTGCCCCGAAGCCTGACCCTCACCCGTCCCCTAATCCTAACCCGTACGCTGACACTAACCCGCGCCCTCACACGTACGCTCCCCCTAAAGCGTTGTCGTACCCTCACCTGGACCCTAAACCGTCCCCGTCCCCTAACCCTAACCCTAGCCCGAACCCTAACCCTAACCCTGCCCCGAAGCCTGACCCTCACCCGTCCCCTAATCCTAACCCGTACGCTGACACTAACCCGCGCCCTCACACGTACGCTCCCCCTAAAGCGTTGTCGTACCCTCACCTGGACCCTAACCCGTCCCCGTCCCCTAACCCTAACCCTAGCCCGAACCCTAATCCTAACCCTGCCCCGAAGCCTGACCCTCACCCGTCCCCTAATCCTAACCCGTACGCTGACACTAACCCGCGCCCTCACACGTACGCTCCGCCTAAAGCGTTGTCATACCCTCACCTGGACCCTAAACCGTCCCCGTCCCCTAACCCTAACCCTAGCCCGAACCCTAACCCTAACCCTGCCCCGAAGCCTGACCCTCACCCGTCCCCTAATCCTAACCCGTACGCTGACACTAACCCGCGCCCTCACACGTACGCTCCCCCTAAAGCGTTGTCGTACCCTCACCTGGACCCTAAACCGTCCCCGTCCCCTAACCCTAACCCTAGCCCGAACCCTAACCCTAACCCTGCCCCGAAGCCTGACCCTCACCCGTCCCCTAATCCTAACCCGTACGCTGACACTAACCCGCGCCCTCACACGTACGCTCCCCCTAAAGCGTTGTCGTACCCTCACCTGGACCCTAAACCGTCCCCGTCCCCTAACCCTAACCCTAGCCCGAACCCTAACCCTAACCCTTCCCCGAAGCCTGACCCTCACCCGTCCCCTAATCCTAACCCGTACGCTGACACTAACCCGGGCCCTCACACGTACGCTCCCCCTAAAGCGTTGTCGTACCCTCACCTGGACCCTAAACCGTCCCCGACCCCTAACCCTAACCCTAGCCCGAACCCTAACCCTAACCCTTCCCCGAAGCCTGACCCTCACCCGTCCCCTAATCCTAACCCGTACGCTGACACTAACCCGCGCCCTCACACGTACGCTCCCCCTAAAGTGTTGTCGTACCCTCACCTGGACCCTAAACCGTCCCCGTCCCCTAACCCTAACCCTAGCCCGAACCCTAACCCTAACACTTCCCCGAAGCCTGACCCTCACCCGTCCTCTAATCCTAAGCCGTACGCTGACACTAACCCGCGCCCTCACACGTACGCTCCCCCTAAAGCGTTGTCGTACCCTCACCTGGACCCTAAACCGTCCCCGTCCCCTAACCCTAACCCTAGCCCGAACCCTAACCCTAACCCTTCCCCGAAGCCTGACCCTCACCCGTCCCCTAATCCTAACCCGTACGCTGACACTAACCCGCGCCCTCACACGTACGCTCCCTCTAAAGCGTTGTCGTACCCTCACCTGGACCCTAAACCGTCCCCGTCCCCTAACCCTATCCCTAGCCCGAACCCTAACCCTAACCCTTCCCCGAAGCCTGACCCTCACCCGTCCCCTAATCCTAACCCGTACGCTGACACTAACCCGCGCCCTCACACGTACGCTCCCCCTAAAGCGTTGTCGTACCCTCACCTGGACCCTAAACCGTCCCCGTCCCCTAACCCTAACCCTAGCCCGAACCCTAACCCTAACCCTTCCCCGAAGCCTGACCCTCACCCGTCCCCTAATCCTAACCCGTACGCTGACACTAACCCGGGCCCTCACACGTACGCTCCCCCTAAAGCGTTGTCGTACCCTCACCTGGACCCTAAACCGTCCCCGTCCCCTAACCCTAACCCTAGCCCGAACCCTAACCCTAACCCTTCCCCGAAGCCTGACCCTCACCCGTCCCCTAATCCTAACCCGTACGCTGACACTAACCCGCGCCCTCACACGTACGCTCCCCCTAAAGCGTTGTCGTACCCTCACCTGGACCCTAAACCGTCCCCGTCCCCTAACCCTAACCCTAGCCCGAACCCTAACCCTAACCCTTCCCCGAAGCCTGACCCTCACCCGTCCCCTAATCCTAACCCGTACGCTGACACTAACCCGGGCCCTCACACGTACGCTCCCCCTAAAGCGTTGTCGTACCCTCACCTGGACCCTAAACCGTCCCCGTCCCCTAACCCTAACCCTAGCCCGAACCCTAACCCTAACACTTCCCCGAAGCCTGACCCTCACCCGTCCCCTAATCCTAACCCGTACGCAGACACTAACCCGCGCCCTCACACGTACGCTCCCCCTAAAGCGTTGTCGTACCCTCACCTGGACCCTAAACCGCCCCCGTCCCCTAACCCTAACCCTAGCCCGAACCCTAACCCTAACCCTTCCCCGAAGCCTGACCCTCACCCGTCCACTAATCCTAACCCGTACGCTGACACTAACCCGCGCCCTCACACGTACGCTCCCCCTAAAGCGTTGTCGTACCCTCACCTGGACCCTAAACCGTCCCCGTCCCCTAACCCTAACCCTAGCCCGAACCCTAACCCTAACCCTTCCCCGAAGCCTGACCCTCACCCGTCCCCTAATCCTAACCCGTACGCTGACACTAACCCGCGCCCTCACACGTACGCTCCCCCTAAAGCGTTGTCGTACCCTCACCTGGACCCTAAACCGTCCCCGTCCCCTAACCCTAACCCTAGCCCGAACCCTAACCCTAACCCTTCCCCGAAGCCTGACCCTCACCCGTCCCCTAATCCTAACCCGTACGCTGACACTAACCCGCGCCCTCACACGTACGCTCCCCCTAAAGCGTTGTCGTACCCTCACCTGGACCCTAAACCGTCCCCGTCCCCTAACCCTAACCCTAGCCCGAACCCTAACCCTAACCCTTCCCCGAAGCCTGACCCTCACCCGTCCCCTAATCCTAACCCGTACGCTGACACTAACCCGCGCCCTCACACGTACGCTCCCCCAAAAGCGTTGTCGTACCCTCACCTGGACCCTAAACCGTCCCCGTCCCCTAACCCTAACCCTAGCCCGAACCCTAACCCTAACCCTTCCCCGAAGCCTGACCCTCACCCGTCCCCTAATCCTAACCCGTACGCTGACACTAACCCGCGCTCTCACACGTACGCTCCCCCTAAAGCGTTGTCGTACCCTCACCTGGACCCTAAACCGTCCCCGTCCCCTAACCCTAACCCTAGCCCGAACCCTAACCCTAACCCTTCCCCGAAGCCTGACCCTCACCCGTCCCCTAATCCTAACCCGTACGCTGACACTAACCCGCGCCCTCACACGTACGCTCCCCCTAAAGCGTTGTCGTACCCTCACCTGGACCCTAAACCGTCCCCGTCCCCTAACCCTAACCCTAGCCCGAACCCTAACCCTAACCCTGCCCCGAAGCCTGACCCTCACCCGTCCCCTAATCCTAACCCGTACGCTGACACTAACCCGCGCCCTCACACGTACGCTCCCCCTAAAGCGTTGTCGTACCCTCACCTGGACCCTAAACCGTCCCCGTCCCCTAACCCTAACCCTAGCCCGAACCCTAAACCTAACCCTGCCCCGAAGCCTGACCCTCACCCGTCCCCTAATCGTAACCCGTACGCTGACACTAACCCGCGCCCTCACACGTACGCTCCCCCTAAAGCGTTGTCGTACCCTCACCTGGACCCTAAACCGTCCCCGTCCCCTAACCCTAACCCTAGCCCGAACCCTAACCCTAACCCTTCCCCGAAGCCTGACCCTCACCCGTCCCCTAATCCTAACCCGTACGCTGACACTAACCCGCGCCCTCACACGTACGCTCCCCCTAAAGCGTTGTCGTACCCTCACCTGGACCCTAAACCGTCCCCGTCCCCTAACCCTAACCCTAGCCCGAACCCTAACCCTAACCCTGCCCCGAAGCCTGACCCTCACCCGTCCCCTAATCCTAACCCGTACGCTGACACTAACCCGCGCCCTCACACGTACGCTCCCCCTAAAGCGTTGTCGTACCCTCACCTGGACCCTAAACCGTCCCCGTCCCCTAACCCTAACCCTAGCCCGAACCCTAAACCTAACCCTGCCCCGAAGCCTGACCGTCACCCGTCCCCTAATCGTAACCCGTACGCTGACACTAACCCGCGCCCTCACACGTACGCTCCCCCTAAAGCGTTGTCGTACCCTCACCTGGACCCTAAACCGTCCCCGTCCCCTAACCCTAACCCTAGCCCGAACCCTAAACCTAACCCTGCCCCGAAGCCTGACCCTCACCCGTCCCATAATCGTAACCCGTACGCTGACACTAACCCGCGCCCTCACACGTACGCTCCCCCTAAAGCGTTGTCGTACCCTCACCTTGACCCTAACCCGTCCCCGTCCCCTAAGCCTAACCCTAGCCCGAACCCTAACCCTAACCCTGCCCCGAAGCCTGACCCTCACCCGTCCCCTAATCCTAACCCGTACGCTGACACTAACCCGCGCCCTCACACGTACGCTCCCCCTAAAGCGTTGTCGTACCCTCACCTGGACCCTAAACCGTCCCCGTCCCCTAACCCTAACCCTAGCCCGAACCCTAACCCTAACCCTTCCCCGAAGCCTGACCCTCACCCGTCCCCTAATCCTAAGCCGTACGCTGACACTAACCCGCGCCCTCACACGTACGCTCCCCCTAAAGCGTTGTCGTACCCTCACCTGGACCCTAAACCATCCCCGTCCCCTAACCCTAACCCTAGCCCGAACCCTAACACTAACCCTTCCCCGAAGCCTGACCCTCACCCGTCCCCTAATCCTAACCCGTACGCTGACACTATCCCACGCCCTCACACGTACGCTCCCTCTAAAGCGTTGTCGTACCCTCACCTGGACCCTAAACCGTCCCCGTCCCCTAACCCTAACCCTAGCCCGAACCCTAACCCTAACCCTGCCCCGAAGCCTGACCCTCACCCGTCCCCTAATCCTAACCCGTACGCTGACACTAACCCGCGCCCTCACACGTACGCTCCCCCTAAAGCGTTGTCGTACCCTCACCTGGACCCTAACCCGTCCCCGTCCCCTAAGCCTAACCCTAGCCCGAACCCTAACCCTAACCCTGCCCCGAAGCCTGACCCTCACCCGTCCCCTAATCCTAACCCGTACGCTGACACTAACCTGCGCCCTCACACATACGCTCCCCCTAAAGCGTTGTCGTACCCTCACCTGGACCCTAACCCGTCCCCGTCCCCTAACCCTAACCCTAGCCCGAACCCTAACCCTAACCCTGCCCCGAAGCCTGACCCTCACCCGTCCCCTAATCCTAACCCGTACGCTGACACTAACTCGCGCCCTCACACGTACGCTCCCCCTAAAGCGTTGTCGTACCCTCACCTGGTCCCTAACCCGTCCCCGTCCCCTAACCCTAACCCTAGCCCGAACCCTAACCCTAACCCTGCCCCGAAGCCTGACCCTCACCCGTCCCCTAATCCTAACCCGTACGCTGACACTAACCCGCGCCCTCACACGTACGCTCCCCCTAAAGCGTTGTCGTACCCTCACCTGGACCCTAAACCGTCCCCGTCCCCTAACCCTAACCCTAGCCCGAACCCTAACCCTAACCCTGCCCCGAAGCCTGACCCTCACCCGTCCCCTAATCCTAACCCGTACGCTGACACTAACCCGCGCCCTCACACGTACGCTCCCCCTAAAGCGTTGTCGTACCCTCACCTGGACCCTAAACCGTCCCCGTCCCCTAACCCTAACCCTAGCCCGAACCCTAACCCTAACCCTTCCCCGAAGCCTGACCCTCACCCGTCCCCTAATCCTAACCCGTACGCTGACACTAACCCGCGCCCTCACACGTACGCTCCCCCTAAAGCGTTGTCGTACCCTCACCTGGACCCTAAACCGTCCCCGTCCCCTAACCCTAACCCTAGCCCGAACCCTAACCCTAACCCTTCCCCGAAGCCTGACCCTCACCCGTCCCCTAATCCTAACCCGTACGCTGACACTAACCCGCGCCCTCACACGTACGCTCCCCCTAAAGCGTTGTCGTACCCTCACCTGGACCCTAAACCGTCCCCGTCCCCTAACCCTAACCCTAGCCCGAACCCTAACCCTAACCTTTCCCCGAAGCCTGACCCTCACCCGTCCCCTAATCCTAACCCGTAGGCTGACACTAACCCGCGCCCTCACACGTACGCTCCCCCTAAAGCGTTGTCGTACCCTCACCTGGACCCTAAACCGTCCCCGTCCCCTAACCCTAACCCTAGCCCGAACCCTAACCCTAACCCTTCCCCGAAGCCTGACCCTCACCCGTCCCCTAATCCTAACCCGTACGCTGACACTAACCCGCGCCCTCACACGTACGCTCCCCCTAAAGCGTTGTCGTACCCTCACCTGGACCCTAAACCGTCCCCGTCCCCTAACCCTAACCCTAGCCCGAACCCTAACCCTAACCCTGCCCCGAAGCCTGACCCTCACCCGTCCCCTAATCCTAACCCGTACGCTGACACTAACCCGCGCCCTCACACGTACGCTCCCCCTAAAGCGTTGTCGTACCCTCACCTGGACCCCAAACCGTCCCCGTCCCCTAACCCTAACCCTAGCCCGAACCCTAACCCTAACCCTGCCCCGAAGCCTGACCCTCACCCGTCCCCTAATCCTAACCCGTACGCTGACACTAACCCGCGCCCTCACACGTACGCTCCCCCTAAAGCGTTGTCATACCCTCACCTGGACCCTAAACCGTCCCCGTCCCCTAACCCTAACCCTAGCCCGAAACCTAACCCTAACCCTTCCCTGAAGCCTGACCCTCACCCGTCCCCTAATCCTAACCCGTACGCTGACACTAACCCGCGCCCTCACACGTACGCTCCCCCTAAAGCGTTGTCGTACCCTCACCTGGACCCTAAACCGTCCCCGTCCCCTAACCCTAACCCTAGCCCGAACCCTAACCCTAACCCTTCCCCGAAGCCTGACCCTCACCCATCCCCTAATCCTAACCCGTACGCTGACACTAACCCGCGCCCTCACACGTACGCTCCCCCTAAAGTGTTGTCGTACCCTCACCTGGACCCTAAACCGTCCCCGTCCCCTAACCCTAACCCTAGCCCGAACCCTAACCCTAACCCTGCCCCGAAGCCTGACCCTCACCCGTCCCCTAATCCTAACCCGTACGCTGACACTAACCCGCGCCCTCACACGTACGCTCCCCCTAAAGCGTTGTCGTACCCTCACCTGGACCCTAAACCGTCCCCGTCCCCTAACCCTAACCCTAGCCCGAACCCTAACCCTAACCCTGCCCCGAAGCCTGACCCTCACCCGTCCCCTAATCGTAACCCGTACGCTGACACTAACCCGCGCCCTCACACGTACGCTCCCCCTAAAGCGTTGTCGTACCCTCACCTGGACCCTAAACCGTCCCCGTCCCCTAACCCTAACCCTAGCCCGAACCCTAACCCTAACCCTTCCCCGAAGCCTGACCCTCACCCGTCCCCTAATCCTAAGCCGTACGCTGACACTAACCCGCGCCCTCACACGTACGCTCCCCCTAAAGCGTTGTCGTACCCTCACCTGGACCCTAAACCATCCCCGTCCCCTAACCCTAACCCTAGCCCGAACCCTAACCCTAACCCTTCCCCGAAGCCTGACCCTCACCCGTCCCCTAATCCTAACCCGTACGCTGACACTAACCCGCGCCCTCACACGTACGCTCCCTCTAAAGCGTTGTCGTACCCTCACCTGGACCCTAAACCGTCCCCGTCCCCTAACCCTAACCCTAGCCCGAACCCTAACCCTAACCCTGCCCCGAAGCCTGACCCTCACCCGTCCCCTAATCCTAACCCGTACGCTGACACTAACCCGCGCCCTCACACGTACGCTCCCCCTAAAGCGTTGTCGTACCCTCACCTGGACCCTAACCCGTCCCCGTCCCCTAAGCCTAACCCTAGCCCGAACCCTAACCCTAACCCTGCCCCGAAGCCTGACCCTCACCCGTCCCCTAATCCTAACCGGTACGCTGACACTAACCCGCGCCCTCACACGTACGCTCCCCCTAAAGCGTTGTCGTACCCTCACCTGGACCCTAAACCGTCCCCGTCCCCTAACCCTAACCCTAGCCCGAACGCTAACCCTAACCCTGCCCCGAAGCCTGACCCTCACCCGTCCCCTAATCCTAACCCGTACGCTGACACTAACCCGCGCCCTCACACGTACGCTCCCCCTAAAGCGTTGTCGTACCCTCACCTGGACCCTAAACCGTCCCCGTCCCCTAACCCTAACCCTAGCCCGAACCCTAACCCTAACCCTTCCCCGAAGCCTGACCCTCACCCGTCCCCTAATCCTAACCCGTACGCTGACACTAACCCGCGCCCTCACACGTACGCTCCCCCTAAAGCGTTGTCGTACCCTCACCTGGACCCTAAACCGTCCCCGTCCCCTAACCCTAACCCTAGCCCGAACCCTAACCCTAACCCTTCCCCGAAGCCTGACCCTCACCCGTCCCCGAATCCTAACCCGTACGCTGACACTAACCCGCGCCCTCACACGTACGCTCCCCCTAAAGCCTTGTCGTACCCTCACCTGGACCCTAAACCGTCCCCGTCCCCTAACCCTAACCCTAGCCCGAACCCTAACCCTAACCCTGCCCCGAAGCCTGACCCTCACCCGTCCCCTAATCCTAACCCGTACGCTGACACTAACCCGCGCCCTCACACGTACGCTCCCCCTAAAGCGTTGTCGTACCCTCACCTGGACCCTAAACCGTCCCCGTCCCCTAACCCTAACCCTAGCCCGAACCCTAACCCTAACCCTGCCCCGAAGCCTGACCCTCACCCGTCCCCTAATCCTAACCCGTACGCTGACACTAACCCGCGCCCTCACACGTACGCTCCCCCTAAAGCGTTGTCGTACCCTCACCTGGACCCTAAACCGTCCCCGTCCCCTAACCCTAACCCTAGCCCGAACCCTAACCCTAACCCTGCCCCGAAGCCTGACCCTCACCCGTCCCCTAATCCTAACCCGTACGCTGACACTAACCCGCGCCCTCACACGTACGCTCCCCCTAAAGCGTTGTCGTACCCTCACCTGGACCCTAAACCGTCCCCGTCCCCTAACCCTAACCCTAGCCCGAACCCTAACCCTAACCCTGCCCCGAAGCCTGACCCTCACCCGTCCCCTAATCCTAACCCGTACGCTGACACTAACCCGCGCCCTCACACGTACGCTCCCCCTAAAGCGTTGTCGTACCCTCACCTGGACCCTAACCCGTCCCCGTCCCCTAACCCTAACCCTAGCCCGAACCCTAATCCTAACCCTGCCCCGAAGCCTGACCCTCACCCGTCCCCTAATCCTAACCCGTACGTTGACACTAACCCGCGCCCTCACACGTACGCTCCCCCTAAAGCGTTGTCATACTCTCACCTGGACCCTAAACCGTCCCCGTCCCCTAACCCTAACCCTAGCCCGAACCCTAACCCTAACCCTGCCCCGAAGCCTGACCCTCACCCGTCCCCTAATCCTAACCCGTACGCTGACACTAACCCGCGCCCTCACACGTACGCTCCGCCTAAAGCGTTGTCATACCCTCACCTGGACCCTAAACCGTCCCCGTCCCCTAACCCTAACCCTAGCCCGAACCCTAACCCTAACCCTTCCCCGAAGCCTGACCCTCACCCGTCCCCTAATCCTAACCCGTACGCTGACACTAACCCGCGCCCTCACACGTACGCTCCCCCTAAAGCGTTGTCGTACCCTCACCTGGACCCTAAACCGTCCCCGTCCCCTAACCCTAACCCTAGCCCGAACCCTAACCCTAACCCTTCCCCGAAGCCTGACCCTCACCCGTCCCCTAATCCTAACCCGTACGCTGACACTAACCCGCGCCCTCACACGTACGCTCCCCCTAAAGCGTTGTCGTACCCTCACCTGGACCCTAAACCGTCCCCGTCCCCTAACCCTAACCCTAGCCCAAACCCTAACCCTAACCCTTCCCCGAAGCCTGACCCTCACCCGTCCCCTAATCCTAACCCGTACGCTGACACTAACCCGGGCCCTCACACGTACGCTCCCCCTAAAGCGTTGTCGTACCCTCACCTGGACCCTAAACCGTCCCCGACCCCTAACCCTAACCCTAGCCCGAACCCTAACCCTAACCCTTCCCCGAAGCCTGACCCTCACCCGTCCCCTAATCCTAACCCGTACGCTGACACTAACCCGCGCCCTCACACGTACGCTCCCCCTAAAGTGTTGTCGTACCCTCACCTGGACCCTAAACCGTCCCCGTCCCCTAACCCTAACCCTAGCCCGAACCCTAACCCTAACACTTCCCCGAAGCCTGACCCTCACCCGTCCTCTAATCCTAAGCCGTACGCTGACACTAACCCGCGCCCTCACACGTACGCTCCCCCTAAAGCGTTGTCGTACCCTCACCTGGACCCTAAACCGTCCCCGTCCCCTAACCCTAACCCTAGCCCGAACCCTAACCCTAACCCTTCCCCGAAGCCTGACCCTCACCCGTCCCCTAATCCTAACCCGTACGCTGACACTAACCCGCGCCCTCACACGTACGCTCCCTCTAAAGCGTTGTCGTACCCTCACCTGGACCCTAAACCGTCCCCGTCCCCTAACCCTATCCCTAGCCCGAACCCTAACCCTAACCCTTCCCCGAAGCCTGACCCTCACCCGTCCCCTAATCCTAACCCGTACGCTGACACTAACCCGCGCCCTCACACGTACGCTCCCCCTAAAGCGTTGTCGTACCCTCACCTGGACCCTAAACCGTCCCGGTCCCCTAACCCTAACCCTAGCCCGAACCCTAACCCTAACCCTTCCCCGAAGCCTGACCCTCACCCGTCCCCTAATCCTAACCCGTACGCTGACACTAACCCGGGCCCTCACACGTACGCTCCCCCTAAAGCGTTGTCGTACCCTCACCTGGACCCTAAACCGTCCCCGTCCCCTAACCCTAACCCTAGCCCGAACCCTAACCCTAACCCTTCCCCGAAGCCTGACCCTCACCCGTCCCCTAATCCTAACCCGTACGCTGACACTAACCCGCGCCCTCACACGTACGCTCCCCCTAAAGCGTTGTCGTACCCTCACCTGGACCCTAAACCGTCCCCGTCCCCTAACCCTAACCCTAGCCCGAACCCTAACCCTAACCCTTCCCCGAAGCCTGACCCTCACCCGTCCCCTAATCCTAACCCGTACGCTGACACTAACCCGGGCCCTCACACGTACGCTCCCCCTAAAGCGTTGTCGTACCCTCACCTGGACCCTAAACCGTCCCCGTCCCCTAACCCTAACCCTAGCCCGAACCCTAACCCTAACACTTCCCCGAAGCCTGACCCTCACCCGTCCCCTAATCCTAACCCGTACGCAGACACTAACCCGCGCCCTCACACGTACGCTCCCCCTAAAGCGTTGTCGTACCCTCACCTGGACCCTAAACCGCCCCCGTCCCCTAACCCTAACCCTAGCCCGAACCCTAACCCTAACCCTTCCCCGAAGCCTGACCCTCACCCGCCACTAATCCTAACCCGTACGCTGACACTAACCCGCGCCCTCACACGTACGCTCCCCCTAAAGCGTTGTCGTACCCTCACCTGGACCCTAAACCGTCCCCGTCCCCTAACCCTAACCCTAGCCCAAACCCTAACCCTAACCCTTCCCCGAAGCCTGACCCTCACCCGTCCCCTAATCCTAACCCGTACGCTGACACTAACCCGCGCCCTCACATGTACGCTCCCCCTAAAGCGTTGTCGTACCCTCACCTGGACCCTAAACCGTCCCCGTCCCCTAACCCTAACCCTAGCCCGAACCCTAACCCTAACCCTTCCCCGAAGCCTGACCCTCACCCGTCCCCTAATCCTAACCCGTACGCTGACACTAACCCGCGCCCTCACACGTACGCTCCCCCTAAAGCGTTGTCGTACCCTCACCTGGACCCTAAACCGTCCCCGTCCCCTAACCCTAACCCTAGCCCGAACCCTAACCC
Source organism: Grampus griseus (assembly GCF_964374135.1). NCBI lineage: Eukaryota > Metazoa > Chordata > Mammalia > Artiodactyla > Delphinidae > Grampus > Grampus griseus. The sequence continues at coordinate 12,443 of NW_028132855.1, forward strand.
TAACCCTTCCCCGAAGCCTGACCCTCACCCGTCCCCTAATCCTAACCCGTACGCTGACACTAACCCGCGCCCTCACACGTACGCTCCCCCAAAAGCGTTGTCGTACCCTCACCTGGACCCTAAACCGTCCCCGTCCCCTAACCCTAACCCTAGCCCGAACCCTAACCCTAACCCTTCCCCGAAGCCTGACCCTCACCCGTCCCCTAATCCTAACCCGTACGCTGACACTAACCCGCGCCCTCACACGTACGCTCCCCCTAAAGCGCTGTCGTACCCTCACCTGGACCCTAAACCGTCCCCGTCCCCTAACCCTAACCCTAGCCCGAACCCTAACCCTAACCCTTCCCCGAAGCCTGACCCTCACCCGTCCCCTAATCCTAACCCGTACGCTGACACTAACCCGCGCCCTCACACGTACGCTCCCCCTAAAGCGTTGTCGTACCCTCACCTGGACCCTAAACCGTCCCCGTCCCCTAACCCTAACCCTAGCCCGAACCCTAACCCTAACCCTGCCCCGAAGCCTGACCCTCACCCGTCCCCTAATCCTAACCCGTACGCTGACACTAACCCGCGCCCTCACACGTACGCTCCCCCTAAAGCGTTGTCGTACCCTCACCTGGACCCTAAACCGTCCCCGTCCCCTAACCCTAACCCTAGCCCGAACCCTAAACCTAACCCTGCCCCGAAGCCTGACCCTCACCCGTCCCCTAATCGTAACCCGTACGCTGACACTAACCCGCGCCCTCACACGTACGCTCCCCCTAAAGCGTTGTCGTACCCTCACCTGGACCCTAAACCGTCCCCGTCCCCTAACCCTAACCCTAGCCCGAACCCTAACCCTAACCCTTCCCCGAAGCCTGACCCTCACCCGTCCCCTAATCCTAACCCGTACGCTGACACTAACCCGCGCCCTCACACGTACGCTCCCCCTAAAGCGTTGTCGTACCCTCACCTGGACCCTAAACCGTCCCCGTCCCCTAACCCTAACCCTAGCCCGAACCCTAACCCTAACCCTGCCCCGAAGCCTGACCCTCACCCGTCCCCTAATCCTAACCCGTACGCTGACACTAACCCGCGCCCTCACACGTACGCTCCCCCTAAAGCGTTGTCGTACCCTCACCTGGACCCCAAACCGTCCCCGTCCCCTAACCCTAACCCTAGCCCGAACCCTAAACCTAACCCTGCCCCGAAGCCTGACCGTCACCCGTCCCCTAATCGTAACCCGTACGCTGACACTAACCCGCGCCCTCACACGTACGCTCCCCCTAAAGCGTTGTCGTACCCTCACCTGGACCCTAAACCGTCCCCGTCCCCTAACCCTAACCCTAGCCCGAACCCTAAACCTAACCCTGCCCCGAAGCCTGACCCTCACCCGTCCCATAATCGTAACCCGTACGCTGACACTAACCCGCGCCCTCACACGTACGCTCCCCCTAAAGCGTTGTCGTACCCTCACCTTGACCCTAACCCGTCCCCGTCCCCTAAGCCTAACCCTAGCCCGAACCCTAACCCTAACCCTGCCCCGAAGCCTGACCCTCACCCGTCCCCTAATCCTAACCCGTACGCTGACACTAACCCGCGCCCTCACACGTACGCTCCCCCTAAAGCGTTGTCGTACCCTCACCTGGACCCTAAACCGTCCCCGTCCCCTAACCCTAACCCTAGCCCGAACCCTAACCCTAACCCTTCCCCGAAGCCTGACCCTCACCCGTCCCCTAATCCTAAGCCGTACGCTGACACTAACCCGCGCCCTCACACGTACGCTCCCCCTAAAGCGTTGTCGTACCCTCACCTGGACCCTAAACCATCCCCGTCCCCTAACCCTAACCCTAGCCCGAACCCTAACACTAACCCTTCCCCGAAGCCTGACCCTCACCCGTCCCCTAATCCTAACCCGTACGCTGACACTATCCCGCGCCCTCACACGTACGCTCCCTCTAAAGCGTTGTCGTACCCTCACCTGGACCCTAAACCGTCCCCGTCCCCTAACCCTAACCCTAGCCCGAACCCTAACCCTAACCCTGCCCCGAAGCCTGACCCTCACCCGTCCCCTAATCCTAACCCGTACGCTGACACTAACCCGCGCCCTCACACGTACGCTCCCCCTAAAGCGTTGTCGTACCCTCACCTGGACCCTAACCCGTCCCCGTCCCCTAAGCCTAACCCTAGCCCGAACCCTAACCCTAACCCTGCCCCGAAGCCTGACCCTCACCCGTCCCCTAATCCTAACCCGTACGCTGACACTAACCCGCGCCCTCACACGTACGCTCCCCCTAAAGCGTTGTCGTACCCTCACCTGGACCCTAAACCGTCCCCGTCCCCTAACCCTAACCCTAGCCCGAACCCTAACCCTAACCCTGCCCCGAAGCCTGACCCTCACCCGTCCCCTAATCCTAACCCGTACGCTGACACTAACCCGCGCCCTCACACGTACGCTCCCCCTAAAGCGTTGTCGTACCCTCACCTGGACCCTAAACCGTCCCCGTCCCCTAACCCTAACCCTAGCCCGAACCCTAACCCTAACCCTTCCCCGAAGCCTGACCCTCACCCGTCCCCTAATCCTAACCCGTACGCTGACACTAACCCGCGCCCTCACACGTACGCTCCCCCTAAAGCGTTGTCGTACCCTCACCTGGACCCTAAACCGTCCCCGTCCCCTAACCCTAACCCTAGCCCGAACCCTAACCCTAACCCTTCCCCGAAGCCTGACCCTCACCCGTCCCCGAATCCTAACCCGTACGCTGACACTAACCCGCGCCCTCACACGTACGCTCCGCCTAAAGCCTTGTCGTACCCTCACCTGGACCCTAAACCGTCCCCGTCCCCTAACCCTAACCCTAGCCCGAACCCTAACCCTAACCCTGCCCCGAAGCCTGACCCTCACCCGTCCCCTAATCCTAACCCGTACGCTGACACTAACCCGCGCCCTCACACGTACGCTCCCCCTAAAGCGTTGTCGTACCCTCACCTGGACCCTAAACCGTCCCCGTCCCCTAACCCTAACCCTAGCCCGAACCCTAACCCTAACCCTGCCCCGAAGCCTGACCCTCACCCGTCCCCTAATCCTAACCCGTACGCTGACACTAACCCGCGCCCTCACACGTACGCTCCCCCTAATGCGTTGTCGTACCCTCACCTGGACCCTAAACCGTCCCCGTCCCCTAACCCTAACCCTAGCCCGAACCCTAACCCTAACCCTGCCCCGAAGCCTGACCCTCACCCGTCCCCTAATCCTAACCCGTACGCTGACACTAACCCGCGCCCTCACACGTACGCTCCCCCTAAAGCGTTGTCGTACCCTCACCTGGACCCTAAACCGTCCCCGTCCCCTAACCCTAACCCTAGCCCGAACCCTAACCCTAACCCTTCCCCGAAGCCTGACCCTCACCCGTCCCCTAATCCTAACCCGTACGCTGACACTAACCCGCGCCCTCACACGTACGCTCCCCCTAAAGCGTTGTCGTACCCTCACCTGGACCCTAACCCGTCCCCGTCCCCTAACCCTAACCCTAGCCCGAACCCTAACCCTAACCCTGCCCCGAAGCCTGACCCTCACCCGTCCCCTAATCCTAACCCGTACGCTGACACTAACCCGCGCCCTCACACGTACGCTCCCCCTAAAGCGTTGTCGTACTCTCACCTGGACCCTAAACCGTCCCCGTCCCCTAACTCTAACCCTAGCCCGAACCCTAACCCTAACCCTGCCCCGAAGCCTGACCCTCACCCGTCCCCTAATCCTAACCCGTACGCTGACACTAACCCGCGCCCTCACACGTACGCTCCGCCTAAAGCGTTGTCATACCCTCACCTGGACCCTAAACCGTCCCCGTCCCCTAACCCTAACCCTAGCCCGAACCCTAACCCTAACCCTTCCCCGAAGCCTGACCCTCACCCGTCCCCTAATCCTAACCCGTACGCTGACACTAACCCGCGCCCTCACACGTACGCTCCCCCTAAAGCGTTGGCGTACCCTCACCTGGACCCTAAACCGTCCCCGTCCCCTAACCCTAACCCTAGCCCGAACCCTAACCCTAACCCTTCCCCGAAGCCTGACCCTCACCCGTCCCCTAATCCTAACCCGTACGCTGACACTAACCCGCGCCCTCACACGTACGCTCCCCCTAAAGCGTTGTCGTACCCTCACCTGGACCCTAAACCGTCCCCGTCCCCTAACCCTAACCCTAGCCCGAACCCTAACCCTAACCCTTCCCCGAAGCCTGACCCTCACCCGTCCCCTAATCCTAACCCGTACGCTGACACTAACCCGGGCCCTCACACGTACGCTCCCCCTAAAGCGTTGTCGTACCCTCACCTGGACCCTAAACCGTCCCCGACCCCTAACCCTAACCCTAGCCCGAACCCTAACCCTAACCCTTCCCCGAAGCCTGACCCTCACCCGTCCCCTAATCCTAACCCGTACGCTGACACTAACCCGCGCCCTCACACGTACGCTCCCCCTAAAGCGTTGTCGTACCCTCACCTGGACCCTAAACCGTCCCCGTCCCCTAACCCTAACCCTAGCCCGAACCCTAACCCTAACCCTTCCCCGAAGCCTGTCCCTCACCCGTCCCCTAATCCTAACCCGTACGCTGACACTAACCCGCGCCCTCACACATACGCTCCCCCTAAAGCGTTGTCGTACCCTCACCTGGACCCTAAACCGTCCCCGTCCACTAACCCTAACCCTAGCCCAAACCCTAACCCTAACCCTTCCCCGAAGCCTGACCCTCACCCGTCCCCTAATCCTAACCCGTACGCTGACACTAACCCGCGCCCTCACACGTACGCTCCCCCTAAAGCGTTGGCGTACCCTCACCTGGACCCTAAACCGTCCCCGTCCCCTAACCCTAACCCTAGCCCGAACCCTAACCCTAACCCTGCCCCGAAGCCTGACCCTCACCCGTCCCCTAATCCTAACCCGTACGCTGACACTAACCCGCGCCCTCACACGTACGCTCCCCCTAAAGCGTTGTTGTACCCTCACCTGGACCCTAAACCGTCCCCGTCCCCTAACCCTAACCCTAGCCCGAACCCTAACCCTAACCCTTCCCCGAAGCCTGACCCTCACCCGTCCCCTAATCCTAACCCGTACGCTGACACTAACCCGCGCCCTCACACGTACGCTCCCCCTAAAGCGTTGTCGTACCCTCACCTGGACCCTAAACCGTCCCCGTCCCCTAACCCTAACCCTAGCCCGAACCCTAACCCTAACCCTTCCCCGAAGCCTGACCCTCACCCGTCCCCTAATCCTAACCCGTACGCTGACACTAACCCGCGCCCTCACACGTACGCTCCCCCTAAAGCGTTGTCGTACCCTCACCTGGACCCTAAACCGTCCCCGTCCCCTAACCCTAACCCTAGCCCAAACCCTAACCCTAACCCTTCCCCGAAGCCTGACCCTCACCCGTCCCCTAATCCTAACCCGTACGCTGACACTAACCCGGGCCCTCACACGTACGCTCCCCCTAAAGCGTTGTCGTACCCTCACCTGGACCCTAAACCGTCCCCGTCCCCTAACCCTAACCCTAGCCCGAACCCTAACCCTAACCCTGCCCCGAAGCCTGACCCTCACCCGTCCCCTAATCCTAACCCGTACGCTGACACTAACCCGCGCCCTCACACGTACGCTCCCCCTAAAGCGTTGTCGTACCCTCACCTGGACCCTAAACCGTCCCCGTCCCCTAACCCTAACCCTAGCCCGAACCCTAACCCTAACCCTTCCCCGAAGCCTGACCCTCACCCGTCCCCTAATCCTAACCCGTACGCTTACACTAACCCGCGCCCTCACACGTACGCTCCCCCTAAAGCGTTGTCCTACCCTCACCTGGACCCTAACCCGTCCCCGTCCCCTAACCCTAACCCTAGCCCGAACCCTAACCCTAACCCTGCCCCGAAGCCTGACCCTCACCCGTCCCCTAATCCTAACCCGTACGCTGACACTAACCCGCGCCCTCACACGTACGCTCCCCCTAAAGCGTTGTCGTACTCTCACCTGGACCCTAAACCGTCCCCGTCCCCTAACTCTAACCCTAGCCCGAACCCTAACCCTAACCCTGCCCCGAAGCCTGACCCTCACCCGTCCCCTAATCCTAACCCGTACGCTGACACTAACCCGCGCCCTCACACGTACGCTCCGCCTAAAGCGTTGTCATACCCTCACCTGGACCCTAAACCGTCCCCGTCCCCTAACCCTAACCCTAGCCCGAACCCTAACCCTAACCCTTCCCCGAAGCCTGACCCTCACCCGTCCCCTAATCCTAACCCGTACGCTGACACTAACCCGCCCCCTCACACGTACGCTCCCCCTAAAGCGTTGGCGTACCCTCACCTGGACCCTAAACCGTCCCCGTCCCCTAACCCTAACCCTAGCCCGAACCCTAACCCTAACCCTTCCCCGAAGCCTGACCCTCACCCGTCCCCTAATCCTAACCCGTACGCTGACACTAACCCGCGCCCTCACACGTACGCTCCCCCTAAAGCGTTGTCGTACCCTCACCTGGACCCTAAACCGTCCCCGTCCCCTAACCCTAACCATAGCCCGAACCCTAACCCTAACCCTTCCCCGAAGCCTGACCCTCACCCGTCCCCTAATCCTAACCCGTACGCTGACACTAACCCGGGCCCTCACACGTACGCTCCCCCTAAAGCGTTGTCGTACCCTCACCTGGACCCTAAACCGTCCCCGACCCCTAACCCTAACCCTAGCCCGAACCCTAACCCTAACCCTTCCCCGAAGCCTGACCCTCACCCGTCCCCTAATCCTAACCCGTACGCTGACACTAACCCGCGCCCTCACACGTACGCTCCCCCTAAAGCGTTGTCGTACCCTCACCTGGACCCTAAACCGTCCCCGTCCCCTAACCCTAACCCTAGCCCGAACCCTAACCCTAACCCTTCCCCGAAGCCTGTCCCTCACCCGTCCCCTAATCCTAACCCGTACGCTGACACTAACCCGCGCCCTCACACATACGCTCCCCCTAAAGCGTTGTCGTACCCTCACCTGGACCCTAAACCGTCCCCGTCCACTAACCCTAACCCTAGCCCAAACCCTAACCCTAACCCTTCCCCGAAGCCTGACCCTCACCCGTCCCCTAATCCTAACCCGTACGCTGACACTAACCCGCGCCCTCACACGTACGCTCCCCCTAAAGCGTTGGCGTACCCTCACCTGGACCCTAAACCGTCCCCGTCCCCTAACCCTAACCCTAGCCCGAACCCTAACCCTAACCCTGCCCCGAAGCCTGACCCTCACCCGTCCCCTAATCCTAACCCGTACGCTGACACTAACCCGCGCCCTCACACGTACGCTCCCCCTAAAGCGTTGTCGTACCCTCACCTGGACCCTAAACCGTCCCCGTCCCCTAACCCTAACCCTAGCCCGAACCCTAACCCTAACCCTTCCCCGAAGCCTGACCCTCACCCGTCCCCTAATCCTAACCCGTACGCTGACACTAACCCGCGCCCTCACACGTACGCTCCCCCTAAAGCGTTGTCGTACCCTCACCTGGACCCTAAACCGTCCCCGTCCCCTAACCCTAACCCTAGCCCAAACCCTAACCCTAACCCTTCCCCGAAGCCTGACCCTCACCCGTCCCCTAATCCTAACCCGTACGCTGACACTAACCCGGGCCCTCACACGTACGCTCCCCCTAAAGCGTTGTCGTACCCTCACCTGGACCCTAAACCGTCCCCGTCCCCTAACCCTAACCCTAGCCCGAACCCTAACCCTAACCCTGCCCCGAAGCCTGACCCTCACCCGTCCCCTAATCCTAACCCGTACGCTGACACTAACCCGCGCCCTCACACGTACGCTCCCCCTAAAGCGTTGTCGTACCCTCACCTGGACCCTAAACCGTCCCCGTCCCCTAACCCTAACCCTAGCCCGAACCCTAACCCTAACCCTTCCCCGAAGCCTGACCCTCACCCGTCCCCTAATCCTAACCCGTACGCTTACACTAACCCGCGCCCTCACACGTACGCTCCCCCTAAAGCGTTGTCCTACCCTCACCTGGACCCTAACCCGTCCCCGTCCCCTAACCCTAACCCTAGCCCGAACCCTAACCCTAACCCTGCCCCGAAGCCTGACCCTCACCCGTCCCCTAATCCTAACCCGTACGCTGACACTAACCCGCGCCCTCACACGTACGCTCCCCCTAAAGCGTTGTCGTACTCTCACCTGGACCCTAAACCGTCCCCGTCCCCTAACTCTAACCCTAGCCCGAACCCTAACCCTAACCCTGCCCCGAAGCCTGACCCTCACCCGTCCCCTAATCCTAACCCGTACGCTGACACTAACCCGCGCCCTCACACGTACGCTCCGCCTAAAGCGTTGTCATACCCTCACCTGGACCCTAAACCGTCCCCGTCCCCTAACCCTAACCCTAGCCCGAACCCTAACCCTAACCCTTCCCCGAAGCCTGACCCTCACCCGTCCCCTAATCCTAACCCGTACGCTGACACTAACCCGCCCCCTCACACGTACGCTCCCCCTAAAGCGTTGGCGTACCCTCACCTGGACCCTAAACCGTCCCCGTCCCCTAACCCTAACCCTAGCCCGAACCCTAACCCTAACCCTTCCCCGAAGCCTGACCCTCACCCGTCCCCTAATCCTAACCCGTACGCTGACACTAACCCGCGCCCTCACACGTACGCTCCCCCTAAAGCGTTGTCGTACCCTCACCTGGACCCTAAACCGTCCCCGTCCCCTAACCCTAACCATAGCCCGAACCCTAACCCTAACCCTTCCCCGAAGCCTGACCCTCACCCGTCCCCTAATCCTAACCCGTACGCTGACACTAACCCGGGCCCTCACACGTACGCTCCCCCTAAAGCGTTGTCGTACCCTCACCTGGACCCTAAACCGTCCCCGACCCCTAACCCTAACCCTAGCCCGAACCCTAACCCTAACCCTTCCCCGAAGCCTGACCCTCACCCGTCCCCTAATCCTAACCCGTACGCTGACACTAACCCGCGCCCTCACACGTACGCTCCCCCTAAAGCGTTGTCGTACCCTCACCTGGACCCTAAACCGTCCCCATCCCCTAACCCTAACCCTAGCCCGAACCCTAACCCTAACCCTTCCCCGAAGCCTGTCCCTCACCCGTCCCCTAATCCTAACCCGTACGCTGACACTAACCCGCGCCCTCACACGTACGCTCCCCCTAAAGCGTTGTCGTACCCTCACCTGGACCCTAAACCGTCCCCGTCCCCTAACCCTAACCCTAGCCCAAACCCTAACCCTAACCCTTCCCCGAAGCCTGACCCTCACCCGTCCCCTAATCCTAACCCGTACGCTGACACTAACCCGCGCCCTCACACGTACGCTCCCCCTAAAGCGTTGGCGTACCCTCACCTGGACCCTAAACCGTCCCCGTCCCCTAACCCTAACCCTAGCCCGAACCCTAACCCTAACCCTGCCCCGAAGCCTGACCCTCACCCGTCCCCTAATCCTAACCCGTACGCTGACACTAACCCGCGCCCTCACACGTACGCTCCCCCTAAAGCGTTGTTGTACCCTCACCTGGACCCTAAACCGTCCCCGTCCCCTAACCCTAACCCTAGCCCGAACCCTAACCCTAACACTTCCCCGAAGCCTGACCCTCACCCGCCCCCTAATCCTAACCCGTACGCTGACACTAACCCGCGCCCTCACACGTACGCTCCCCCTAAAGCGTTGTCGTACCCTCACCTGGACCCTAAACCGTCCCCGTCCCCTAACCCTAACCCTAGCCCGAACCCTAACCCTAACCCTTCCCCGAAGCCTGACCCTCACCCGTCCCCTAATCCTAACCCGTACGCTGACACTAACCCGCGCCCTCACACGTACGCTCCCCCTAAAGCGTTGTCGTACCCTCACCTGGACCCTAAACCGTCCCCGTCCCCTAACCCTAACCCTAGCCCAAACCCTAACCCTAACCCTTCCCCGAAGCCTGACCCTCACCCGTCCCCTAATCCTAACCCGTACGCTGACACTAACCCGGGCCCTCACACGTACGCTCCCCCTAAAGCGTTGTCGTACCCTCACCTGGACCCTAAACCGTCCCCGTCCCCTAACCCTAACCCTAGCCCGAACCCTAACCCTAACACTTCCCCGAAGCCTGACCCTCACCCGTCCCCTAATCCTAACCCGTACGCTGACACTAACCCGCGCCCTCACACGTACGCTCCCCCTAAAACGTTGTCGTACCCTCACCTGGACCCTAAACCGCCCCCATCCCCTAACCCTAACCCTAGCCCGAACCCTAACCCTAACCCTTCCCCGAAGCCTGACCCTCACCCGTCCCCTAATCCTAACCCGTACGCTGACACTAACCCGGGCCCTCACACGTACGCTCCCCCTAAAGCGTTGTCGTACCCTCACCTGGACCCTAAACCGTCCCCGTCCCCTAACCCTAACCCTAGCCCGAACCCTAACCCTAACCCTGCCCCGAAGCCTGACCCTCACCCGTCCCCTAATCCTAACCCGTACGCTGACACTAACCCGCGCCCTCACACGTACGCTCCCCTTAAAGCGTTGTCGTACCCTCACCTGGACCCTAAACCGTCCCCGTCCCCTAACCCTAACCCTAGCCCGAACCCTAACCCTAACCCTTCCCCGAAGCCTGACCCTCACCCGTCCCCTAATCCTAACCCGTACGCTGACACTAACCCGCGCCCTCACACGTACGCTCCCCCTAAAGCGTTGTCGTACCCTCACCTGGACCCTAACCCGTCCCCGTCCCCTAACCCTAACCCTAGCCCGAACACTAACCCTAACCCTGCCCCGAAGCCTGACCCTCACCCGTCCCCTAATCCTAACCCGTACGCTGACACTAACCCGCGCCCTCACACGTACGCTCCCCCTAAAGCGTTGTCGTACTCTCACCTGGACCCTAAACCGTCCCCGTCCCCTAACTCTAACCCTAGCCCGAACCCTAACCCTAACCCTGCCCCGAAGCCTGACCCTCACCCGTCCCCTAATCCTAACCCGTACGCTGACACTAACCCGCGCCCTCAAACGTACGCTCCGCCTAAAGCGTTGTCATACCCTCACCTGGACCCTAAACCGTCCCCGTCCCCTAACCCTAACCCTAGCCCGAACCCTAACCCTAACCCTTCCCCGAAGCCTGACCCTCACCCGCCCCCTAATCCTAACCCGTACGCTGACACTAACCCGCGCCCTCACACGTACGCTCCCCCTAAAGCGTTGGCGTACCCTCACCTGGACCCTAAACCGTCCCCGTCCCCTAACCCTAACCCTAGCCCGAACCCTAACCCTAACCCTTCCCCGAAGCCTGACCCTCACCCGTCCCCTAATCCTAACCCGTACGCTGACACTAACCCGCGCCCTCACACGTACGCTCCCCCTAAAGCGTTGTCGTACCCTCACCTGGACCCTAAACCGTCCCCGTCCCCTAACCCTAACCCTAGTCCAAACCCTAACCCTAACCCTTCCCCGAAGCCTGACCCTCACCCGTCCCCTAATCCTAACCCGTACGCTGACACTAACCCGGGCCCTCACACGTACGCTCCCCCTAAAGCGTTGTCGTACCCTCACCTGGACCCTAAACCGTCCCCGTCCCCTAACCCTAACCCTAGCCCGAACCCTAACCCTAACACTTCCCCGAAGCCTGACCCTCACCCGTCCCCTAATCCTAACCCGTACGCTGACACTAACCCGCGCCCTCACACGTACGCTCCCCCTAAAACGTTGTCGTACCCTCACCTGGACCCTAAACCGCCCCCGTCCCCTAACCCTAACCCTAGCCCGAACCCTAACCCTAACCCTTCCCCGAAGCCTGACCCTCACCCGTCCCCTAATCCTAACCCGTACGCTGACACTAACCCGGGCCCTCACACGTACGCTCCCCCTAAAGCGTTGTCGTACCCTCACCTGGACCCTAAACCGTCCCCGTCCCCTAACCCTAACCCTAGCCCGAACCCTAACCCTAACCCTGCCCCGAAGCCTGACCCTCACCCGTCCCCTAATCCTAACCCGTACGCTGACACTAACCCGCGCCCTCACACGTACGCTCCCCCTAAAGCGTTGTCGTACCCTCACCTGGACCCTAAACCGTCCCCGTCCCCTAACCCTAACCCTAGCCCGAACCCTAACCCTAACCCTTCCCCGAAGCCTGACCCTCACCCGTCCCCTAATCCTAACCCGTACGCTGACACTAACCCGCGCCCTCACACGTACGCTCCCCCTAAAGCGTTGTCGTACCCTCACCTGGACCCTAACCCGTCCCCGTCCCCTAACCCTAACCCTAGCCCGAACACTAACCCTAACCCTGCCCCGAAGCCTGACCCTCACCCGTCCCCTAATCCTAACCCGTACGCTGACACTAACCCGCGCCCTCACACGTACGCTCCCCCTAAAGCGTTGTCGTACTCTCACCTGGACCCTAAACCGTCCCCGTCCCCTAACTCTAACCCTAGCCCGAACCCTAACCCTAACCCTGCCCCGAAGCCTGACCCTCACCCGTCCCCTAATCCTAACCCGTACGCTGACACTAACCCGCGCCCTCACACGTACGCTCCGCCTAAAGCGTTGTCATACCCTCACCTGGACCCTAAACCGTCCCCGTCCCCTAACCCTAACCCTAGCCCGAACCCTAACCCTAACCCTTCCCCGAAGCCTGACCCTCACCCGTCCCCTAATCCTAACCCGTACGCTGACACTAACCCGCGCCCTCACACGTACGCTCCCCCTAAAGCGTTGGCGTACCCTCACCTGGACCCTAAACCGTCCCCGTCCCCTAACCCTAACCCTAGCCCGAACCCTAACCCTAACCCTTCCCCGAAGCCTGACCCTCACCCGTCCCCTAATCCTAACCCGTACGCTGACACTAACCCGCGCCCTCACACGTACGCTCCCCCTAAAGCGTTGTCGTACCCTCACCTGGACCCTAAACCGTCCCCATCCCCTAACCCTAACCCTAGCCCGAACCCTAACCCTAACCCTTCCCCGAAGCCTGACCCTCACCCGTCCCCTAATCCTAACCCGTACGCTGACACTAACCCGGGCCCTCACACGTACGCTCCCCCTAAAGCGTTGTCGTACCCTCACCTGGACCCTAAACCGTCCCCGACCCCTAACCCTAACCCTAGCCCGAACCCTAACCCTAACCCTTCCCCGAAGCCTGACCCTCACCCGTCCCCTAATCCTAACCCGTACGCTGACACTAACCCGCGCCCTCACACGTACGCTCCCCCTAAAGCGTTGTCGTACCCTCACCTGGACCCTAAACCGTCCCCGTCCCCTAACCCTAAACCTAGCCCGAACCCTAACCCTAACCCTTCCCCGAAGCCTGTCCGTCACCCGTCCCCTAATCCTAACCCGTACGCTGACACTAACCCGCGCCCTCACACGTACGCTCCCCCTAAAGCGTTGGCGTACCCTCACCTGGACCCTAAACCGTTCCCGTCCCCTAACCCTAACCCTAGCCCGAACCCTAACCCTAACCCTGCCCCGAAGCCTGACCCTCACCCGTCCCCTAATCCTAACCCGTACGCTGACACTAACCCGCGCCCTCACACGTACGCTCCCCCTAAAGCGTTGTTGTACCCTCACCTGGACCCTAAACCGTCCCCGTCCCCTAACCCTAACCCTAGCCCGAACCCTAACCCTAACCCTTCCCCGAAGCCTGACCCTCACCCGTCCCCTAATCCTAACCCGTACGCTGACACTAACCCGCGCCCTCACACGTACGCTCCCCCTAAAGCGTTGTCGTACCCTCACCTGGACCCTAAACCGTCCCCGTCCCCTAACCCTAACCCTAGCCCGAACCCTAACCCTAACCCTTCCCCGAATCCTGACCCTCACCCGTCCCCTAATCCTAACCCGTACGCTGACACTAACCCGCGCCCTCACACGTACGCTCCCCCTAAAGCGTTGTCGTACCCTCACCTGGACCCTAAACCGTCCCCGTCCCCTAACCCTAACCCTAGCCCAAACCCTAACCCTAACCCTTCCCCGAAGCCTGACCCTCACCCGTCCCCTAATCCTAACCCGTACGCTGACACTAACCCGGGCCCTCACACGTACGCTCCCCCTAAAGCGTTGTCGTACCCTCACCTGGACCCTAAACCGTCCCCGTCCCGTAACCCTAACCCTAGCCCGAACCCTAACCCTAACACTTCCCCGAAGCCTGACCCTCACCCGTCCCCTAATCCTAACCCGTACGCTGACACTAACCCGCGCCCTCACACGTACGCTCCCCCTAAAACGTTGTCGTACCCTCACCTGGACCCTAAACCGCCCCCGTCCCCTAACCCTAACCCTAGCCCGAACCCTAACCCTAACCCTTCCCCGAAGCCTGACCCTCACCCGTCCCCTAATCCTAACCCGTACGCTGACACTAACCCGCGCCCTCACACGTACGCTCCCCCTAAAGCGTTGTCGTACCCTCACCTGGACCCTAAACCGTCCCCGTCCCCTAACCCTAACCCTAGCCCGAACCCTAACCCTAACCCTTCCCCGAAGCCTGACCCTCACCCGTCCCCTAATCCTAACCCGTACGCTGACACTAACCCGCGCCCTCACACGTACGCTCCCCCTAAAGCGTTGTCGTACCCTCACCTGGACCCTAAACCGTCCCTGTCCCCTAACCCTAACCCTAGCCCGAACCCTAACCCTAACCATTCCCCGAAGCCTGACCCTCACCCGTCCCCTAATCCTAACCCGTACGCTGACACTAACCCGGGCCCTCACATGTACGCTCCCCCTAAAGCGTTGTCGTACCCTCACCTGGACCCTAAACCGTCCCCGACCCCTAACCCTAACCCTAGCCCGAACCCTAACCCTAACCCTTCCCCGAAGCCTGACCCTCACCCGTCCCCTAATCCTAACCCGTACGCTGACACTAACCCGGGCCCTCACATGTACGCTCCCCCTAAAGCGTTGTCGTACCCTCACCTGGACCCTAAACCGTCCCCGACCCCTAACCCTAACCCTAGCCCGAACCCTAACCCTAACCCTTCCCCGAAGCCTGACCCTCACCCGTCCCCTAATCCTAACCCGTACGCTGACACTAACCCGCGCCCTCACACGTACGCTCCCCCTAAAGCGTTGTCGTACCCTCACCTGGACCCTAAACCGTCCCCGTCCCCTAACCCTAACCCTAGCCCGAACCCTAACCCTAACCCTTCCCCGAAGCCTGACCCTCACCCGTCCCCTAATCCTAACCCGTACGCTGACACTAACCCGCGCCCTCACACGTACGCTCCCCCTAAAGCGTTGTCGTACCCTCACCTGGACCCTAAACCGTCCCCGTCCCCTAACCCTAACCCTAGCCCGAACCCTAACCCTAACCCTTCCCCGAAGCCTGACACTCACCCGTCCCCGAATCCTAAGCCGTACGCTGACACTAACCCACGCCCTCACACGTACGCTCCCCCTAAAGCGTTGTCGTACCCTCACCTGGACCCTAAACCGTCCCCGTCCCCTAACCCTAACCCTAGCCCGAACCCTAACCCTAACCCTGCCCCGAAGCCTGACCCTCACCCGTCCCCTAATCCTAACCCGTACGCTGACACTAAACCGCGCCCTCACACGTACGCTCCCCCTAAAGCCTTGTCGTACCCTCACCTGGACCCTAAACCGTCCCCGTCCCCTAACCCTAACCCTAGCCCGAACCCTAACCCTAACCCTGCCCCGAAGCCTGACCCTCACCCGTCCCCTAATCCTAACCCGTACGCTGACACTAACCCGCGCCCTCACACGTACGCTCCCCCTAAAGCGTTGTCGTACCCTCACCTGGACCCTAAACCGTCCCCGTCCCCTAACCCTAACCCTAGCCCGAAGCCTAACCCTAACCCTTCCCCGAAGCCTGACCCTCACCCGTCCCCTAATCCTAACCCGTACGCTGACACTAAACCGCGCCCTCACACGTACGCTCCCCCTAAAGCGTTGTCGTACCCTCACCTGGACCCTAAACCGTCCCCGTCCCCTAACCCTAACCCTAGCCCGAACCCTAACCCTAACCCTTCCCCGAAGCCTGACCCTCACCCGTCCCCTAATCCTAACCCGTACGCTGACACTAACCCGCGCCCTCACACGTACGCTCCCCCTAAAGCGTTGTCGTACCCTCACCTGGACCCTAAACCGTCCCCGTCCCCTAACCCTAACCCTAGCCCGAACCCTAACCCTAACCCTTCCCCGAAGCCTGACACTCACCCGTCCCCTAATCCTAACCCGTACGCTGACACTAACCCGCGCCCTCACACGTACGCTCCCCCTAAAGCGTTGTCGTACCCTCACCTGGACCCTAAACCGTCCCCGTCCCCTAACCCTAACCCTAGCCCGAACCCTAACCCTAACCCTTCCCCGAAGCCTGACCCTCACCCGTCCCCTAATCCTAACCCGTACGCTGACACTAACCCGCGCCCTCACACGTACGCTCCCCCTAAAGCGTTGTCGTACCCTCACCTGTACCCTAAACCGTCCCCGTCCCCTAACCCTAACCCTAGCCCGAACCCTAACCCTAACCCTTCCCCGAAGCCTGACCCTCACCCGTCCCCTAATCCTAACCCGTACGCTGACACTAACCCGCGCCCTCACACGTACGCTCCCCCTAAAGCGTTGGCGTACCGTCACCTGGACCCTAAACCGTCCCCGTCCCCTAACCCTAACCCTAGCCCGAACCCTAACCCTAACCATTCCCCGAAGCCTGACCCTCACCCGTCCCCTAATCCTAACCCGTACGCTGACACTAACCCGGGCCCTCACACGTACGCTCCCCCTAAAGCGTTGTCGTACCCTCACCTGGACCCTAAACCGTCCCCGACCCCTAACCCTAACCCTAGCCCGAACCCTAACCCTAACCCTTCCCCGAAGCCTGACCCTCACCCGTCCCCTAATCCTAACCCGTACGCTGACACTAACCCGCGCCCTCACACGTACGCTCCCCCTAAAGCGTTGTCGTACCCTCACCTGGAACCTAAACCGTCCCCGTCCCCTAACCCTAACCCTAGCCCGAACCCTAACCCTAACCCTTCCCCGAAGCCTGACCCTCACCCGTCCCCTAATCCTAACCCGTACGCTGACACTAACCCGCGCCCTCACACGTACGCTCCCCCTAAAGCGTTGTCGTACCCTCACCTGGACCCTAAACCGTCCCCGTCCCCTAACCCTAACCCTAGCCCGAACCCTAACCCTAACCCTTCCCCGAAGCCTGACCCTCACCCGTCCCCTAATCCTAACCCGTACGCTGACACTAACCCGCGCCCTCACACGTACGCTCCCCCTAAAGCGTTGGCGTACCCTCACCTGGACCCTAAACCGTCCCCGTCCCCTAACCCTAACCCTAGCCCGAAACCTAACCCTAACCCTGCCCCGAAGCCTGACCCTCACCCGTCCCCTAAACCTAACCCCTACGCTGACACTAACCCGCACCCTCACACGTACGCTCCCCCTAAAGCGTTGTTGTACCCTCACCTGGACCCTAAACCGTCCCCGTCCCCTAACCCTAACCCTAGCCCGAACCCTAACCCTAACCCTTCCCCGAAGCCTGACCCTCACCCGTCCCCTAATCCTAACCCGTACGCTGACACTAACCCGCGCCCTCACACGTACGCTCCCCCTAAAGCGTTGTCGTACCCTCACCTGGACCCTAAACCGTCCCCGTCCCCTAACCCTAACCCTAGCCCGAACCCTAACCCTAACCCTTCCCCGAAGCCTGACCCTCACCCGTCCCCTAATCCTAACCCGTACGCTGACACTAACCCGCGCCCTCACACGTACGCTCCCCCTAAAGCGTTGTCGTACCCTCACCTGGACCCTAAACCGTCCCCGTCCCCTAACCCTAACCCTAGCCCGAACCCTAACCCTAACCCTTCCCCGAAGCCTGACCCTCACCCGTCCCCTAATCCTAACCCGTACGCTGACACTAACCCGCGCCCTCACACGTACGCTCCCCCTAAAGCGTTGTTGTACCCTCACCTGGACCCCAAACCGTCCCCGTCCCCTAACCCTAACCCTAGCCCGAACCCTAACCCTAACCCTTCCCCGAAGCCTGACCCTCACCCGTCCCCTAATCCTAACCCGTACGCTGACACTAACCCGGGCCCTCACACGTACGCTCCCCCTAAAGCGTTGTCGTACCCTCACCTGGACCCTAAACCGTCCCCGTCCCCTAACCCTAAACCTAGCCCGAACCCTAACCCTAACACTTCCCCGAAGCCTGACCCTCACCCGTCCCCTAATCCTAACCCGTACGCTGACACTAACCCGCGCCCTCACACGTACGCTCCCCCTAAAGCGTTGTCGTACCCTCACCTGTACCCTAAACCGTCCCCGTCCCCTAACCCTAACCCTAGCCCGAAGCCTAACCCTAACCCTTCCCCGAAGCCTGACCCTCACCCGTCCCCTAATCCTAACCCGTACGCTGACACTAACCCGCGCCCTCACACGTACGCTCCCCCTAAAGCGTTGTCGTACCCTCATCTGGACCCTAAACCGTCCCCGTCCCCTAACCCTAACCCTAGCCCGAACCCTAACCCTAACCCTTCCCCGAAGCCTGACCCTCACCCGTCCCCTAATCCTAACCCGTACGCTGACACTAACCCGCGCCCTCACACGTACGCTCCCCCTAAAGCGTTGTCATACCCTCACCTGGACACTAAACCGTCCCCGTCCCCTAACCCTAACCCTAGCCCGAACCCTAACCCTAACCCTTCCCCGAAGCCTGACCCTCACCCGTCCCCGAATCCTAAGCCGTACGCTGACACTAACCCGCGCCCTCACACGTACGCTCCCCCTAAAGCCTTGTCGTACCCTCACCTGGACCCTAAACCGTCCCCGTCCCCTAACCCTAACCCTAGCCCGAACCCTAACCCTAAACCTGCCCCGAAGCCTGACCCTCACCCGTCCCCTAATCCTAACCCGTACACTGACACTAAACCGCGCCCTCACACGTACGCTCCCCCTAAAGCCTTGTCGTACCCTCACCTGGACCCTAAACCGTCCCCGTCCCCTAACCCTAACCCTAGCCCGAACCCTAACCCTAACCCTGCCCCGAAGCCTGACCCTCACCCGTCCCCTAATCCTAACCCGTACGCTGACACTAACCCGCGCCCTCACACGTACGCTCCACCTAAAGCGTTGTCGTACCCTCACCTGGACCCTAAACCGTCCCCGTCCCCTAACCCTAACCCTAGCCCGAACCCTAACCCTAACCCTTCCCCGAAGCCTGACCCTCACCCGTCCCCTAATCCTAACCCGTACGCTGACACTAACCCGCGCCCTCACACGTACGCTCCCCCTAAAGCGTTGTCGTACCCTCACCTGGACCCTAAACCGTCCCCGTCCCCTAACCCTAACCCTAGCCCGAACCCTAACCCTAACCCTTCCCCGAAGCCTGACCCTCACCCGTCCCCTAATCCTAACCCGTACGCTGACACTAACCCGCGCCCTCACACGTACGCTCCCCCTAAAGCGTTGTCGTACCCTCACCTGGACCCTAAACCGTCCCCGTCCCCTAACCCTAACCCTAGCCCGAACCCTAACCCTAACCCTTCCCCGAAGCCTGACCCTCACCCGTCCCCTAATCCTAACCCGTACGCTGACACTAACCCGCGCCCTCACACGTACGCTCCCCCTAAAGCGTTGTCGTACCCTCACCTGGACCCTAAACCGTCCCCGTCCCCTAACCCTAACCCTAGCCCGAACCCTAACCCTAACCCTTCCCCGAAGCCTGACCCTCACCCGTCCCCTAATCCTAAGACGTACGTTGACACTAACCCGCGCCCTCACACGTACGCTCCCCCTAAAGCGATGTCGTACCCTCACCTGGACCCTAAACCGTCCCCGTCCCCTAACCCTAACCCTAGCCCGAACCCTAACCCTAACCCTTCCCCGAAGCCTGACCCTCACCCGTCCCCTAATCCTAACCCGTACGCTGACACTAACCCGCGCCCTCACACGTACGCTCCCCCTAAAGCGTTGTCGTACCCTCACCTGGACCCCAAACCGTCCCCGTCCCCTAACCCTAACCCTAGCCCGAACCCTAACCCTAACCCTTCCC
Source organism: Grampus griseus (assembly GCF_964374135.1). Lineage (NCBI taxonomy): Eukaryota > Metazoa > Chordata > Mammalia > Artiodactyla > Delphinidae > Grampus > Grampus griseus. Next base: position 32,446 of record NW_028132855.1, read on the forward strand.
CGAAGCCTGACCCTCACCCGTCCCCTAATCCTAACCCGTACGCTGACACTAACCCGGGCCCTCACACGTACGCTCACCCTAAAGCGTTGTCGTACCCTCACCTGGACCCTAAACCGTCCCCGTCCCCTAACCCTAACCCTAGCCCGAACCCTAACCCTAACACTTCCCCGAAGCCTGACCCTCACCCGTCCCCTAATCCTAACCCGTACGCTGACACTAACCCGCGCCCTCACACGTACGCTCCCCCTAAAGCGTTGTCGTACCCTCACCTGTACCCTAAACCGTCCCCGTCCCCTAACCCTAACCCTAGCCCGAACCCTAACCCTAACCCTTCCCCGAAGCCTGACCCTCACCCGTCCCCTAATCCTAACCCGTACGCTGACACTAACCCGCGCCCTCACACGTACGCTCCCCCTAAAGCGTTGTCATACCCTCACCTGGACCCTAAACCGTCCCCGTCCCCTAACCCTAACCCTAGCCCGAACCCTAACCCTAACCCTTCCCCGAAGCCTGACCCTCACCCGTCCCCGAATCCTAAGCCGTACGCTGACACTAACCCGCGCCCTCACACGTACGCTCCCCCTAAAGCCTTGTCGTACCCTCACCTGGACCCTAAACCGTCCCCGTCCCCTAACCCTAACCCTAGGCCGAACCCTAACCCTAACCCTGCCCCGAAGCCTGACCCTCACCCGTCCCCTAATCCTAACCCGTACGCTGACACTAAACCGCGCCCTCACACGTACGCTCCGCCTAAAGCCTTGTCGTACCCTCACCTGGACCCTAAACCGTCCCCGTCCCCTAACCCTTACCCTAGCCCGAACCCTAACCCTAACCCTGCCCCGAAGCCTGACCCTCACCCGTCCCCTAATCCTAACCCGTACGCTGACACTAACCCGCGCCCTCACACGTACGCTCCCCCTAAAGCGTTGTCGTACCCTCACCTGGACCCTAAACCGTCCCCGTCCCCTAACCCTAACCCTAGCCCGAACCCTAACCCTAACACTTCCCCGAAGCCTGACCCTCACCCGTCCCCTAATCCTAACCCGTACGCTGACACTAACCCGCGCCCTCACACGTACGCTCCCCCTAAAGCGTTGTCGTACCCTCACCTGGACCCTAAACCGTCCCCGTCCCCTAACCCTAACCCTAGCCCGAACCCTAACCCTAACCCTTCCCCGAAGCCTGACCCTCACCCGTCCCCTAATCCTAACCCGTACGCTGACACTAACCCGCGCCCTCACACGTACGCTCCCCCTAAAGCGTTGTCGTACCCTCACCTGGACCCTAAACCGTCCCCGTCCCCTAACCCTAACCCTAGCCCAAACCCTAACCCTAACACTTCCCCGAAGCCTGACCCTCACCCGTCCCCTAATCCTAACCCGTACGCTGACACTAACCCGCGCCCTCACACGTACGCTCCCCCTAAAGCGTTGTCGTACCCTCACCTGGACCCTAAACCGTCCCCGTCCCCTAACCCTAACCCTAGGCCGAACCCTAACCCTAACACTTCCCCGAAGCCTGACCCTCACCCGTCCCCTAATCCTAACCCGTACGCTGACACTAACCCGCGCCCTCACACGTACGCTCCCCCTAAAGCGTTGTCGTACCCTCACCTGGACCCTAAACCGTCCCCGTCCCCTAACCCTAACCCTAGCCCTAACCCTAACCCTAACCCTTCCCCGAAGCCTGACCCTCACCCGTCCCCTATCCTAAGACGTACGTTGACACTAACCCGCGCCCTCACACGTACGCTCCCCCTAAAGCGTTGTCGTACCCTCACCTGGACCCTAAACCGTCCCCGTCCCCTAACCCTAACCCTAGCCCGAACCCTAACCCTAACCCTTCCCCGAAGCCTGACCCTCACCCGTCCCCTAATCCTAACCCGTACGCTGACACTAACCCGCGCCCTCACACGTACGCTCCCCCTAAAGCGTTGTCGTACCCTCACCTGGACCCTAAACCGTCCCCGTCCCCTAACCCTAACCCTAGCCCGAACCCTAACCCTAACCCTTCCCCGAAGCCTGACCCTCACGCGTCCCCTAATCCTAACCCGTACGCTGACACTAACCCGCGCCCTCACACGTACGCTCCCCCTAAAGCGTTGTCGTACCCTCACCTGGACCCTAAACCGTCCCCGTCCCCTAACCCTAACCCTAGCCCGAACCCTAACCCTAACCCTGCCCCGAAGCCTGACCCTCACCCGTCCCCTAATCCTAACCCGTACGCTGACACTAACCCGCGCCCTCACACGTACGCTCCCCCTAAATCGTTGTCGTACCCTCACCTGGACCCTAACCCGTCCCCGTCCCCTAACCCTAACCCTAGCCCGAACCCTAACCCTAACCCTGCCCCGAAGCCTGACCCTCACCCGTCCCCTAATCCTAACCCGTACGCTGACACTAACCCGCGCCCTCACATGTACGCTCCCCCTAAAGCGTTGTCGTACCCTCACCTGGACCCTAAACCGTCCCCGTCCCCTAACCCTAACCCTAGCCCGAACCCTAACCCTAACCCTTCCCCGAAGCATGACCCTCACCCGTCCCCTAATCCTAACCCGTACGCTGACACTAACCCGCGCCCTCACACGTACGCTCCCCCTAAAGCGTTGTCGTACCCTCACCTGGACCCTAAACCGTCCCCGTCCCCTAACCCTAACCCTAGCCCGAACCCTAACCCTAACCCTTCCCCGAAGCCTGACCCTCACCCGTCCCCTAATCCTAACCCGTACGCTGACACTAACCCGCGCCCTCACACGTATGCTCCCCCTAAAGCGTTGTCGTACCCTCACCTGGACCCTAAACCGTCCCCGTCCCCTAACCCTAACCCTAGCCCGAACCCTAACCCTAACCCTTCCCCGAAGCCTGACCCTCACCCGTCCCCTAATCCTAACCCGTACGCTGACACTAACCCGCGCCCTCACACGTACGCTCCCCCTAAAGCGTTGTCGTACCCTCACCTGGACCCTAAACCGTCCCCGTCCCCTAACCCTAACCCTAGCCCGAACCCTAACCCTAACCCTTCCCCGAAGCCTGACCCTCACCCGTCCACTAATCCTAACCCGTACGCTGACACTAACCCGCGCCCTCACACGTACGCTCCCCCTAAAGCGTTGTCGTACCCTCACCTGGACCCTAAACCGTCCCCGTCCCCTAACCCTAACCCTAGCCCGAACCCTAACCCTAACCCTTCCCCGAAGCCTGACCCTCACCCGTCCCCTAATCCTAACCCGTACGCTGACACTAACCCGAGCCCTCACACGTACGCTCCCCCTAAAGCGTTGTCGTACCCTCACCTGGACCCTAAACCGTCCCCGTCCCCTAACCCTAACCCTAGCCCGAACCCTAACCCTAACCCTTCCCCGAAGCCTGACCCTCACCCGTCCCCTAATCCTAACCCGTATGCTGACACTAACCCGGGCCCTCACACGTACGCTCCCCCTAAAGCGTTGTCGTACCCTCACCTGGACCCTAAACCGTCCCCGTCCCCTAACCCTAACCGTAGCCCGAACCCTAACCCTAACCCTTCCCCGAAGCCTGACCCTCACCCGTCCCCTAATCCTAACCCGTACGCTGACACTAACCCGCGCCCTCACACGTACGCTCCCCCTAAAGCGTTGTCGTACCCTCACCTGGACCCTAAACCGTCCCCGTCCCCTAACCCTAACCCTAGCCCGAACCCTAACCCTAACCCTTCCCCGAAGCCTGACCCTCAACCGTCCCCTAATCCTAACCCGTACGCTGACACTAACCCGCGCCCTCACACGTACGCTCCCCCTAAAGCGTTGTCGTACCCTCACCTGGACCCTAAACCGTCCCCGTCCCCTAACCCTAACCCTAGCCCGAACCCTAACCCTAACCCTTCCCCGAAGCCTGACCCTCACCCGTCCCCGAATCCTAACCCGTACGCTGACACTAACCCGCGCCCTCACACGTACGCTCCCCCTAAAGCCTTGTCGTACCCTCACCTGGACCCTAAACCGTCCCCGTCCCCTAACCCTAACCCTAGCCCGAACCCTAACCCTAACCCTTCCCCGAAGCCTGACCCTCACCCGTCCCCTAATCCTAACCCGTACGCTGACACTAACCCGCGCCCTCACACGTACGCTCCCCCTAAAGCGTTGTCGTACCCTCACCTGGACCCTAAACCGTCCCCGTCCCCTAACCCTAACCCTAGCCCGAACCCTAACCCTAACCCTGCCCCGAAGCCTGACCCTCACCCGTCCCCTAATCCTAACCCGTACACTGACACTAACCCGCGCCCTCACACGTACGCTCCCCCTAAAGCGTTGTCGTACCCTCACCTGGACCCTAAACCGTCCCCGTCCCCTAACCCTAACCCTAGCCCGAACCCTAACCCTAACCCTGCCCCGAAGCCTGACCCTCACCCGTCCCCTAATCCTAACCCGTACGCTGACACTAACCCGCGCCCTCACACGTACGCTCCCCCTAAAGCGTTGTCGTACCCTCACCTGGACCCTAAACCGTCCCCGTCCCCTAACCCTAACCCTAGCCCGAACCCTAACCCTAACCCTTCCCCGAAGCCTGACCCTCACCCGTCCCCTAATCCTAACCCGTACGCTGACACTAACCCGCGCCCTCACACGTACGCTCCCCCTAAAGCGTTGTCGTACCCTCACCTGGACCCTAAACCGTCCCCGTCCCCTAACCCTAACCCTAGCCCGAACCCTAACCCTAACCCTTCCCCGAAGCCTGACCCTCATCCGTCCCCGAATCCTAACCCGTACGCTGACACTAACCCGCGCCCTCACACGTACGCTCCCCCTAAAGCGTTGTCATACCCTCACCTGGACCCTAAACCGTCCCCGTCCCCTAACCCTAACCCTAGCCCGAACCCTAACCCTAACCCTGCCCCGAAGCCTGACCCTCACCCGTCTCCTAATCCTAACCCGTACGCTGACACTAACCTGCGCCCTCACACGTACGCTCCCCCTAAAGCGTTGTCGTACCCTCTCCTGGACCCTAACCCGTCCCCGTCCCCTAACCCTAACCCTAGCCCGAACCCTAACCCTAACCCTGCCCCGAAGCCTGACCCTCACCCGTCCCCTAATCCTAACCCGTACGCTGACACTAACCCGCGCCCTCACACGTACGCTCCCCCTAAAGCGTTGTCGTACCCTCACCTGGTCCCTAACCCGTCCCCGTCCCCTAACCCTAACCCTAGCCCGAACCCTAACCCTAAACCTGCCCCGAAGCCTGACCCTCACCCGTCCCCTAATCCTAACCCGTACGCTGACACTAACCCGCGCCCTCACACGTACGCTCCCCCTAAAGCGTTGTCGTACCCTCACCTGGACCCTAAACCGTCCCCGTCCCCTAACCCTAACCCTAGCCCGAACCCTAACCCTAACCCTTCCCCGAAGCCTGACCCTCACCCGTCCCCTAATCCTAACCCGTACGCTGACACTAACCCGCGCCCTCACACGTACGCTCCCCCTAAAGCGTTGTCGTACCCTCACCTGGACCCTAAACCGTCCCCGTCCCCTAACCCTAACCCTAGCCCGAACCCTAACCCTAACCCTTCCCCGAAGCCTGACCCTCACCCGTCCACTAATCCTAACCCGTACGCTGACACTAACCCGCGCCCTCACACGTACGCTCCCCCTAAAGCGTTGTCGTACCCTCACCTGGACCCTAAACCGTCCCCGTCCCCTAACCCTAACCCTAGCCCGAACCCTAACCCTAACACTTCCCCGAAGCCTGACCCTCACCCGTCCCCTAATCCTAACCCGTACGCTGACACTAACCCGAGCCCTCACACGTACGCTCCCCCTAAAGCGTTGTCGTACCCTCACCTGGACCCTAAACCGTCCCCGTCCCCTAACCCTAACCCTAGCCCGAACACTAACCCTAACCCTTCCCCGAAGCCTGACCCTCACCCGTCCCCTAATCCTAACCCGTACGCTGACACTAACCCGGGCCCTCACACGTACGCTCCCCCTAAAGCGTTGTCGTACCCTCACCTGGACCCTAAACCGTCCCCGTCCCCTAACCCTAACCCTAGCCCGAACCCTAACCCTAACCCTTCCCCGAAGCCTGACCCTCACCCGTCCCCTAATCCTAACCCGTACGCTGACACTAACCCGCGCCCTCACACGTACGCTCCCCCTAAAGCGTTGTCGTACCCTCACCTGGACCCTAAACCGTCCCCGTCCCCTAACCTTAACCCTAGCCCGAACCCTAACCCTAACCCTTCCCCGAAGCCTGACCCTCACCCGTCCCCTAATCCTAACCCGTACGCTGACACTAACCCGCGCCCTCACACGTACGCTCCCCCTAAAGCGTTGTCGTACCCTCACCTGGACCCTAAACCGTCCCCGTCCCCTAACCCTAACCCTAGCCCGAACCCTAACCCTAACCCTTCCCCGAAGCCTGACCCTCACCCGTCCCCGAATCCTAACCCGTACGCTGACACTAACCCGCGCCCTCACACGTACGCTCCCCCTAAAGCCTTGTCGTACCCTCACCTGGACCCTAAACCGTCCCCGTCCCCTAACCCTAACCCTAGCCCGAACCCTAACCCTAACCCTTCCCCGAAGCCTGACCCTCACCCGTCCCCTAATCCTAACCCGTACGCTGACACTAACCCGCGCCCTCACACGTACGCTCCCCCTAAAGCGTTGTCGTACCCTCACCTGGACCCTAAACCGTCCCCGTCCCCTAACCCTAACCCTAGCCCGAACCCTAACCCTAACCCTGCCCCGAAGCCTGACCCTCACCCGTCCCCTAATCCTAACCCGTACGCTGACACTAACCCGCGCCCTCACACGTACGCTCCCCCTAAAGCGTTGTCGTACCCTCACCTGGACCCTAAACCGTCCCCGTCCCCTAACCCTAACCCTAGCCCGAACCCTAACCCTAACCCTGCCCCGAAGCCTGACCCTCACCCGTCCCCTAATCCTAACCCGTACGCTGACACTAACCCGCGCCCTCACACGTACGCTCCCCCTAAAGCGTTGTCGTACCCTCACCTGGACCCTAAACCGTCCCCATCCCCTAACCCTAACCCTAGCCCGAACCCTAACCCTAACCCTTCCCCGAAGCCTGACCCTCACCCGTCCCCGAATCCTAACCCGTACGCTGACACTAACCCGCGCCCTCACACGTACGCTCCCCCTAAAGCGTTGTCATACCCTCACCTGGACCCTAAACCGTCCCCGTCCCCTAACCCTAACCCTAGCCCGAACCCTAACCCTAACCCTGCCCCGAAGCCTGACCCTCACCCGTCTCCTAATCCTAACCCGTACGCTGACACTAACCTGCGCCCTCACACGTACGCTCCCCCTAAAGCGTTGTCGTACCCTCACCTGGACCCTAACCCGTCCCCGTCCCCTAACCCTAACCCTAGCCCGAACCCTAACCCTAACCCTGCCCCGAAGCCTGACCCTCACCCGTCCCCTAATCCTAACCCGTACGCTGACACTAACCCGCGCCCTCACACGTACGCTCCCCCTAAAGCGTTGTCGTACCCTCACCTGGTCCCTAACCCGTCCCCGTCCCCTAACCCTAACCCTAGCCCGAACCCTAACCCTAAACCTGCCCCGAAGCCTGACACTCACCCGTCCCCTAATCCTAACCCGTACGCTGACACTAACCCGCGCCCTCACACGTACGCTCCCCCTAAAGCGTTGTCGTACCCTCACCTGGACCCTAAACCGTCCCCGTCCCCTAACCCTAACCCTAGCCCGAACCCTAACCCTAACCCTGCCCCGAAGCCTGACCCTCACCCGTCCCCTAATCCTAACCTGTACGCTGACACTAACCCGCGGCCTCACACGTACGCTCCCCCAAAAGCGTTGTCGTACCCTCACCTGGACCCTAAACCGTCCCCGTCCCCTAACCCTAACCCTAGCCCGAACCCTAACCCTAACCCTTCCCCGAAGCCTGACCCTCACCCGTCCCCTAATCCTAACCCGTACGCTGACACTAACCCGCGCCCTCACACGTACGCTCCCCCTAAAGCGTTGTCGTACCCTCACCTGGACCCTAAACCGTCCCCGTCCCCTAACCCTAACCCTAGCCCGAACCCTAACCCTAACCCTTCCCCGAAGCCTGACCCTCACCCGTCCCCTAATCCTAACCCGTACGCTGACACTAACCCGCGCCCTCACACGTACGCTCCCCCTAAAGCGTTGTCGTACCCTCACCTGGACCCTAAACCGTCCCCGTCCCCTAACCCTAACCCTAGCCCGAACCCTAACCCTAACCCTGCCCCGAAGCCTGACCCTCACCCATTCCCTAATCCTAACCCGTACGCTGACACTAACCCGCGCCCTCACACGTACGCTCCCCCTAAAGCGTTGTCGTACCCTCACCTGGACCCTAAACCGTCCCCGTCCCCTAACCCTAACCCTAGCCCGAACCCTAACCCTAACCCTGCCCCGAAGCCTGACCCTCACCCGTCCCCTTATCCTAAACCGTACGCTGACACTAACCCGCGCCCTCACACGTACGCTCCCCCTAAAGCGTTGTCGTACCCTCACCTGGACCCTAAACCATCCCCGTCCCCTAACCCTAACCCTAGCCCGAACCCTAACCCTAACCCTTCCCCGAAGCCTGACCCTCACCCGTCCCCTAATCCTAACCCGTACGCTGACACTAACCCGCGCCCTCACACGTACGCTCCCCCTAAAGCGTTGTCGTACCCTCACCTGGACCCTAAACCGTCCCCGTCCCCTAACCCTAACCCTAGCCCGAACCCTAACCCTAACCCTTCCCCGAAGCCTGACCCTCACCCGTCCCCTAAACCTAACCCGTACGCTGACACTAACCCGCGCCCTCACACGTACGCTCCCCCTAAAGCGTTGTCGTACCCTCACCTGGACCCTAAACCGTCCCCGTCCCCTAACCCTAGCCCTAGCCCGAACCCTAACCCTAACCCTTCCCCGAAGCCTGAACCTCACCCGTCCCCTAATCCTAACCCGTACGCTGACACTAACCCGCGCCCTCACACGTACCCTCCCCCTAAAGCGTTGTCGTACCCTCACCTGGACCCTAAACCGTCCCCATCCCCTAACCCTAGCCCTAGCCCGAACCCTAACCCTAACCCTTCCCCGAAGCCTGACCCTCACCCGTCCCCTAATCCTAACCCGTACGCTGTCACTAACCCGGGCCCTCACACGTACGCTCCCCCTAAAGCGTTGTGGTACCCTCACCTGGACCCTAAACCGTCCCCGTCCCCTAACCCTAACCCTAGCCCGAACCCTAACCCTAACCCTTCACCGAAGCCTGACCCTCACCCGTCCCCTAATCCTAACCCGTACGCTGACACTAACCCGGGCCCTCACACGTACGCTCCCCCTAAAGCGTTGTCGTACCCTCACCTGGACCCTAAACCGTCCCCGTCCCCTAACCCTAACCCTAGCCCGAACCCTAACCCTAACCCTTCCCCGAAGCCTGACCCTCACCCGTCCCCTAATCCTAACCCGTACGCTGACACTAACTCGGGCCCTCACACGTACGCTCCCCCTAAAGCGTTGTCGTACCCTCACCTGGACCCTAAACCGTCCCCGTCCCCTATCCCTAACCCTAGCCCGAACCCTAACCCTAACCCTTCCCCGAAGCCTGACCCTCACCCGTCCCCTAATCCTAACCCGTACGCTGACACTAACCCGGGCCCTCACACGTACGCTCCCCCTAAAGCGTTGTCGTACCCTCACCTGGACCCTAAACCGTCTCCGTCCCCTAACCCTAACCCTAGCCCGAACCCTAACCCTAACCCTTCCCCGAAGCCTGACCCTCACGCGTCCCCTAATCCTAACCCGTACGCTGACACTAACCCGCGCCCTCACACGTACGCTCCCCCTAAAGCGTTGTCGTACCCTCACCTGGACCCTAAACCGTCCCCGTCCCCTAACCCTAACCCTAGCCCGAACCCTAACCCTAACCCTGCCCCGAAGCCTGACCCTCACCCGTCCCCTAATCCTAACCCGTACGCTGACACTAACCCGCGCCCTCACACGTACGCTCCCCCTAAATCGTTGTCGTACCCTCACCTGGACCCTAACCCGTCCCCGTCCCCTAAACCTAACCCTAGCCCGAACCCTAACCCTAACCCTGCCCCGAAGCCTGACCATCACCCGTCCCCTAATCCTAACCCGTACGCTGACACTAACCCGGGCCCTCACACGTACGCTCCCCCTAAAGCGTTGTCGTACCCTCACCTGGACCCTAAACCGTCCCCGTCCCCTAACCCTAACCCTAGCCCGAACCCTAACCCTAACCCTTCCCCGAAGCCTGACCCTCACCCGTCCCCTAATCCTAACCCGTACGCTGACACTAACCCGCGCCCTCACACGTACGCTCCCCCTAAAGCGTTGTCGTACCCTCACCTGGACCCTAAACCGTCCCCGTCCCCTAACCCTAACCCTAGCCCGAACCCTAACCCTAACCCTTCCCCGAAGCCTGACCCTCACCCGTCCCCTAATCCTAACCCGTACGCTGACACTAAACCGCGCCCTCACACGTACGCTCCCCCTAAAGCGTTGTCGTACCCTCACCTGGACCCTAAACCGTCCCCGTCCCCTAACCCTAACCCTAGCCCGAACCCTAACCCTAACCCTTCCCCGAAGCCTGACCCTCACCCGTCCCCTAATCCTAACACGTACGTTGACACTAACCCGCGCCCTCACACGTACGCTCCCCCTAAAGCGTTGTCGTACCCTCACCTGGACCCTAAACCGTCCCCGTCCCCTAACCCTAACCCTAGCCCGAACCCTAACCCTAACCCTTCCCCGAAGCCTGACCCTCACCCGTCCCCTAATCCTAACCCGTACGCTGACACTAAACCGCGCCCTCACACGTACGCTCCCCCTAAAGCGTTGTCGTACCCTCACCTGGACCCTAAACCGTCCCCGTCCCCTAACCCTAACCCTAGCCCGAACCCTAACCCTAACCCTTCCCCGAAGCCTGACCCTCACCCGTCCCCTAATCCTAACCCGTACGCTGACACTAACCCGCGCCCTCACACGTACGCTCCCCCTAAAGCGTTGTCGTACCCTCACCTGGACCCTAAACCGTCCCCGTCCCCTAACCCTAACCCTAGCCCGAACCCTAACCCTAACCCTGCCCCGAAGCCTGACCCTCACCCGTCCCCTTATCCTAAACCGTACGCTGACACTAACCCGCGCCCTCACACGTACGCTCCCCCTAAAGCGTTGTCGTACCCTCACCTGGACCCTAAACCATCCCCGTCCCCTAACCCTAACCCTAGCCCGAACCCTAACCCTAACCCTGCCCCGAAGCCTGACCCTCACCCGTCCCCTAATCCTAACCCGTACGCTGACACTAACCCGCGCCCTCACACGTACGCTCCCCCTAAAGCGTTGTCGTACCCTCACCTGGACCCTAAACCGTCCCCGTCCCCTAACCCTAACCCTAGCCCGAACCCTAACCCTAACCCTTCCCCGAAGCCTGACCCTCACCCGTCCCCTAAACCTAACCCGTACGCTGACACTAACCCGCGCCCTCACACGTACGCTCCCCCTAAAGCGTTGTCGTACCCTCACCTGGACCCTAAACCGTCCCCGTCCCCTAACCCTAACCCTAGCCCGAACCCTAACCCTAACCCTTCCCCGAAGCCTGAACCTCACCCGTCCCCTAATCCTAACCCGTACGCTGACACTAACCCGCGCCCTCACACGTACCCTCCCCCTAAAGCGTTGTCGTACCCTCACCTGGACCCTAAACCGTCCCCATCCCCTAAACCTAGCCCTAGCCCGAACCCTAACCCTAACCCTTCCCCGAAGCCTGACACTCACCCGTCCCCTAATCCTAACCCGTACGCTGTCACTAACCCGCGCCCTCACACGTACGCTCCCCCTAAAGCGTTGTGGTACCCTCACCTGGACCCTAAACCGTCCCCGTCCCCTAACCCTAACCCTAGCCCGAACCCTAACCCTAACCCTTCCCCGAAGCCTGACCCTCACCCGTCCCCTAATCCTAACCCGTACGCTGACACTAACCCGGGCCCTCACACGTACGCTCCCCCTAAAGCGTTGTCGTACCCTCACCTGGACCCTAAACCGTCCCCGTCCCCTAACCCTAACCCTAGCCCGAACCCTAACCCTAACTCTTCCCCGAAGCCTGACCCTCACCCGTCCCCTAATCCTAACCCGTACGCTGACACTAACCCGGGCCCTCACACGTACGCTCCCCCTAAAGCGTTGTCGTACCCTCACCTGGACCCTAAACCGTCCCCGTCCCCTAACCCTAACCCTAGCCCGAACCCTAACCCTAACCCTTCCCCGAAGCCTGACCCTCACCCGTCCCCTAATCCTAACCCGTACGCTGACACTAACCCGCGCCCTCACACGTACGCTCCCCCTAAAGCGTTGTCGTACCCTCACCTGGACCCTAAACCGTCCCCGTCCCCTAACCCTAACCCTAGCCCGAACCCTAACCCTAACCCTTCCCCGAAGCCTGACCCTCACCCGTCCCCTAATCCTAACCCGTACGCTGACACTAACCCGGGCCCTCACACGTACGCTCCCCCTAAAGCGTTGTCGTACCCTCACCTGGACCCTAAACCGTCTCCGTCCCCTAACCCTAACCCTAGCCCGAACCCTAACCCTAACCCTTCCCCGAAGCCTGACCCTCACGCGTCCCCTAATCCTAACCCGTACGCTGACACTAACCCGCGCCCTCACACGTACGCTCCCCCTAAAGCGTTGTCGTACCCTCACCTGGACCCTAAACCGTCCCCGTCCCCTAACCCTAACCCTAGCCCGAACCCTAACCCTAACCCTGCCCCGAAGCCTGACCCTCACCCGTCCCCTAATCCTAACCCGTACGCTGACACTAACCCGCGCCCTCACACGTACGCTCCCCCTAAATCGTTGTCGTACCCTCACCTGGACCCTAACCCGTCCCCGTCCCCTAACCCTAACCCTAGCCCGAACCCTAACCCTAACCCTGCCCCGAAGCCTGACCATCACCCGTCCCCTAATCCTAACCCGTACGCTGACACTAACCCGGGCCCTCACACGTACGCTCCCCCTAAAGCGTTGTCGTACCCTCACCTGGACCCTAAACCGTCCCCGTCCCCTAACCCTAACCCTAGCCCGAACCCTAACCCTAACTCTTCCCCGAAGCCTGACCCTCACCCGTCCCCTAATCCTAACCCGTACGCTGACACTAACCCGCGCCCTCACATGTACGCTCCCCCTAAAGCGTTGTCGTACCCTCACCTGGACCCTAAACCGTCCCCGTCCCCTAACCCTAACCCTAGCCCGAACCCTAACCCTAACCCTTCCCCGAAGCCTGACCCTCACCCGTCCCCTAATCCTAACCCGTACGCTGACACTAAACCGCGCCCTCACACGTACGCTCCCCCTAAAGCGTTGTCGTACCCTCACCTGGACCCTAAACCGTCCCCGTCCCCTAACCCTAACCCTAGCCCGAACCCTAACCCTAACCCTTCCCCGAAGCCTGACCCTCACCCGTCCCCTAATCCTAACACGTACGTTGACACTAACCCGCGCCCTCACACGTACGCTCCCCCTAAAGCGTTGTCGTACCCTCACCTGGACCCTAAACCGTCCCCGTCCCCTAACCCTAACCCTAGCCCGAACCCTAACCCTAACACTTCCCCGAAGCCTGACCCTCACCCGTCCCCTAATCCTAACCCGTACGCTGACACTAACCCGCGCCCTCACACGTACGCTCCCCCTAAAGCGTTGTCGTACCCTCACCTGGACCCTAAACCGTCTCCGTCCCCTAACCCTAACCCTAGCCCGAACCCTAACCCTAACCCTTCCCCGAAGCCTGACCCTCACGCGTCCCCTAATCCTAACCCGTACGCTGACACTAACCAACGCCCTCACAAGTACGCTCCCCCTAAAGCGTTGTCGTACCCTCACCTGGACCCTAAACCGTCCCCGTCCCCTAACCCTAACCCTAGCCCGAACCCTAACCCTAACCCTGCCCCGAAGCCTGACCCTCACCCGTCCCCTAATCCTAACCCGTACGCTGACACTAACCCGCGCCCTCACACGTACGCTCCCCCTAAATCGTTGTCGTACCCTCACCTGGACCCTAACCCGTCCCCGTCCCCTAACCCTAACCCTAGCCCGAACCCTAACCCTAACCCTGCCCCGAAGCCTGACCATCACCCGTCCCCTAATCCTAACCCGTACGCTGACACTAACCCGGGCCCTCACACGTACGCTCCCCCTAAAGCGTTGTTGTACCCTCACCTGGACCCTAAACCGTCCCCATCCCCTAACCCTAACCCTAGCCCGAACCCTAACCCTAACACTTCCCCGAAGCCTGACCCTCACCCGTCCCCTAATCCTAACCTGTACGCTGACACTAACCCGCGCCCTCACACGTACGCTCCCCCTAAAGCGTTGTCGTACCCTCACCTGGACCCTAAACCGTCCCCGTCCCCTAACCCTAACCCTAGCCCGAACCCTAACCCTAACCCTTCCCCGAAGCCTGACCCTCACCCGTCCCCTAATCCTAACCCGTACGCTGACACTAACCCGGGCCCTCACACGTACGCTCCTCCTAAAGCGTTGTCGTACCCTCACCTGGACCCTAAACCGTCCCCGTCCCCTAACCCTAACCCTAGCCCGAACCCTAACCCTAACTCTTCCCCGAAGCCTGACCCTCACCCGTCCCCTAATCCTAACCCGTACGCTGACACTAACCCGCGCCCTCACACGTACGCTCCCCCTAAAGCGTTGTCGTACCCTCACCTGGACCCTAAACCGTCCCCGTCCCCTAACCCTAACCCTAGCCCGAACCCTAACCCTAACCCTTCCCCGAAGCCTGACCCTCACCCGTCCCCTAATCCTAACCCGTACGCTGACACTAAACCGCGCCCTCACACGTACGCTCCCCCTAAAGCGTTGTCGTACCCTCACCTGGACCCTAAACCGTCCCCGTCCCCTAACCCTAACCCTAGCCCGAACCCTAACCCTAACCCTTCCCCGAAGCCTGACCCTCACCCATCCCCTAATCCTAACCCGTACGCTGACACTAACCCGCGCCCTCACACGTACGCTCCCCCTAAAGCGTTGTCGTACCCTCACCTATACCCTAAACCGTCCCCGTCCCCTAACCCTAACCCTAGCCCGAACCCTAACTCTAACTCTTCCCCGAAGCCTGACCCTCACCCGTCCCCTAATCCTAACCCGTACGCTGGGACTAACCCGCGCCCTCACACGTACGCTCCCCCTAAAGCGTTGTCGTACCCTCACCTGGACCCTAAACCGTCCCCGTCCCCTAACCCTATCCCTAGCCCGAACCCTAACCCTAACCCTTCCCCGAAGTCTGACCCTCACACGTCCCCTAATCCTAAACCGTACGCTGACACTAACCCGCGCCCTCACACGTACGCTCCCCCTAAAGCGTTGTCGTACCCTCACCTGGACCCTAAACCGTCCCCGTCCCCTAACCCTAACCCTAGCCCGAACCCTAACCCTAACCCTTCCCCGAAGCCTGACCCTCACCCGTCCCCTAATCCTAACCCGTACGCTGACACTAACCCGCGCCCTCACACGTACGCTCCCCCTAAAGCGTTGTCGTACCCTCACCTGGACCCTAAACCGTCCCCGTCCCCTAACCCTAACCCTAGCCCGAACCCTAACCCTAACCCTTCCCCGAAGCCTGACCCTCACCCGTCCCCTAATCCTAACACGTACGTTGACACTAACCCGCGCCCTCACACGTACGCTCCCCCTAAAGCGTTGTCGTACCCTCACCTGGACCCTAAACCGTCCCCGTCCCCTAACCCTAACCCTAGCCCGAACCCTAACCCTAACCCTTCCCCGAAGCCTGACCCTCACCCGTCCCCTAATCCTAACCCGTACGCTGACACTAAACGGCGCCCTCACACGTACGCTCCCCCTAAAGCGTTGTCGTACCCTCACCTATACCCTAAACCGTCCCCGTCCCCTAACCCTAACCCTAGCCCGAACCCTAACTCTAACTCTTCCCCGAAGCCTGACCCTCACCCGTCCCCTAATCCTAACCCGTACGCTGGGACTAACCCGCGCCCTCACACGTACGCTCCCCCTAAAGCGTTGTCGTACCCTCACCTGGACCCTAAACCGTCCCCGTCCCCTAACCCTATCCCTAGCCCGAACCCTAACCCTAACCCTTCCCCGAAGTCTGACCCTCACACGTCCCCTAATCCTAAACCGTACGCTGACACTAACCCGCGCCCTCACACGTACGCTCCCCCTAAAGCGTTGTCGTACCCTCACCTGGACCCTAAACCGTCCCCGTCCCCTAACCCTAACCCTAGCCCGAACCCTAACCCTAACCCTTCCCCGAAGCCTGACCCTCACCCGTCCCCTAATCCTAACCCGTACGCTGACACTAACCCGCGCCCTCACACGTACGCTCCCCCTAAAGCGTTGTCGTACCCTCACCTGGACCCTAAACCGTCCCCGTCCCCTAACCCTAACCCTAGCCCGAACCCTAACCCTAACCCTTCCCCGAAGCCTGACCCTCACCCGTCCCCTAATCCTAACACGTACGTTGACACTAACCCGCGCCCTCACACGTACGCTCCCCCTAAAGCGTTGTCGTACCCTCACCTGGACCCTAAACCGTCCCCGTCCCCTAACCCTAACCCTAGCCCGAACCCTAACCCTAGCACTTCCCCGAAGCCTGACCCTCACCCGTCCCCTAATCCTAACCCGTACGCTGACACTAACCCGCGCCCTCACACGTACGCTCCCCCTAAAGCGTTGTCGTACCCTCACCTGGACGCTAAACCGTCCCCGTCCCCTAACCCTAACCCTAGCCCGAACCCTAACCCTAACCCTTCCCCGAAGCCTGACCCTCACGCATCCCCTAATCCTAACCCGTACGCTGACACTAACCCGCGCCCTCACACGTACGCTCCCCCTAAAGCGTTGTCGTACCCTCACCTGGACCCTAAACCGTCCCCGTCCCCTAACCCTAACCCTAGCCCGAACCCTAACCCTAACTCTTCCCCGAAGCCTGACCCTCACCCGTCCCCTAATCCTAACCCGTACGCTGACACTAACCCGCGCCCTCACACGTACGCTCCCCCTAAAGCGTTGTCGTACCCTCACCTGGACCCTAACCCGTCCCCGTCCCCTAACCCTAACCCTAGCCCGAACCCTAACCCTAACCCTTCCCCGAAGCCTGACCCTCACCCGTCCCCTAATCCTAACCCGTACGCTGACACTAAACCGCGCCCTCACACGTACGCTCCCCCTAAAGCGTTGTCGTACCCTCACCTGGACCCTAAACCGTCCCCGTCCCCTAACCCTAACCCTAGCCCGAACCCTAACCCTAACCCTTCCCCGAAGCCTGACCCTCACCCATCCCCTAATCCTAACCCGTACGCTGACACTAACCCGCGCCCTCACACGTACGCTCCCCCTAAAGCGTTGTCGTACCCTCACCTATACCCTAAACCGTCCCCGTCCCCTAACCCTAACCCTAGCCCGAACCCTAACCCTAACCCTGCCCCGAAGCCTGACCCTCACCCGTCCCCTAATCCTAACCCGTACGCTGACACTAACCCGCACCCTCACACGTACGCTCCCCCTAAATCGTTGTCGTACCCTCACCTGGACCCTAACCCGTCCCCGTCCCCTAACCCTAACCCTAGCCCGAACCCTAACCCTAACCCTGCCCCGAAGCCTGACCCTCACCCGTCCCCTAATCCTAACCCGTACGCTGACACTAACCCGCGCCCTCACACGTACGCTCCCCCTAAAGCGTTGTCGTACCCTCACCTGGACCCTAAACCGTCCCCGTCCCCTAACCCTAACCCTAGCCCGAACACTAACCCTAACCCTGCCCCGAAGCCTGACCCTCACCCGTCCCCTAATCCTAACCCGTACGCTGACACTAACCCGCGCCCTCACACGTACGCTCCCCCTAAAGCGTTGTCGTACCCTCACCTGGACCCTAACCCGTCCCCGTCCCATAACCCTAACCCTAGCCCGAACCCTAACCCTAACCCTGCCCCGAAGCCTGACTCTCACCCGTCCCCTAATCCTAACCCGTACGCTGACACTAACCCGCGCCCTCACACGTACGCTCCCCCTAAAGCGTTGTCGTACCCTCACCTGGACCCTAAACCGTCCCCATCCCCTAACCCTAACCCTAGCCCGAACCCTAACCCTAACCCTTCCCCGAAGCCTGACCCTCACACGTCCCCTAATCCTAACCCGTACGCTGACACTAACCCGCACCCTCACACGTACGCTCCCCCTAAAGCGTTGTCGTACCCTCACCTGGACCCTAAACCGTCCCCGTCCCCTAACCCTAACCCTAGCCCGAACCCTAACCCTAACCCTTCCCCGAAGCCTGACCCTCACCCGTCCCCTAATCCTAACCCGTACGCTGACACTAACCCGCGCCCTCACACGTACGCTCCCCCTAAAGCGTTGTCGTACCCTCACCTGGACCCTAAACCGTCCCCGTCCCCTAACCCTAACCCTAGCCCGAACCCTAACCCTAACCCTTCCCCGAAGCCTGACCCTCACCCGTCCCCTAATCCTAACCCGTACGCTGACACTAACCCGCGCCCTCACACGTACGCTCCCCCTAAAGCGTTGTCGTACCCTCACCTGGACCCTAAACCGTCCCCATCCCCTAACCCTAACCCTAGCCCGAACCCTAACCCTAGCACTTCCCCGAAGCCTGACCCTCACCCGTCCCCTAATCCTAACCCGTACGCTGACACTAACCCGCGCCCTCACACGTACGCTCCCCCTAAAGCGTTGTCGTACCCTCACCTGGACGCTAAACCGTCCCCGTCCCCTAACCCTAACCCTAGCCCGAACCCTAACCCTAACCCTTCCCCGAAGCCTGACCCTCACGCATCCCCTAATCCTAACCCGTACGCTGACACTAACCCGCGCCCTCACACGTACGCTCCCCCTAAAGCGTTGTCGTACCCTCACCTGGACCCTAAACCGTCCCCGTCCCCTAACCCTAACCCTAGCCCGAACCCTAACCCTAACCCTTCCCCGAAGCCTGACCCTCACCCGTCCCCTAATCCTAACCCGTACGCTGACACTAACCCGCGCCCTCACACATACGCTCCCCCTAAAGCGTTGTCGTACCCTCACCTGGACCCTAACCCGTCCCCGTCCCCTAACCCTAACCCTAGCCCGAACCCTAACCCTAACCCTTCCCCGAAGCCTGACCCTCACCCGTCCCCTAATCCTAACCCGTACGCTGACACTAAACCGCGCCCTCACACGTACGCTCCCCCTAAAGCGTTGTCGTACCCTCACCTGGACCCTAAACCGTCCCCGTCCCCTAACCCTAACCCTAGCCCGAACCCTAACCCTAACCCTTCCCCGAAGCCTGACCCTCACCCGTCCCCTAATCCTAACCCGTACGCTGACACTAACCCGCGCCCTCACACGTACGCTCCCCCTAAAGCGTTGTCGTACCCTCACCTATACCCTAAACCGTCCCCGTCCCCTAACCCTAACCCTAGCCCGAACCCTAACTCTAACCCTTCCCCGAAGCCTGACCCTCACCCGTCCCCTAATCCTAACCCGTACGCTGACACTAACCCGCGCCCTCACACGTACGCTCCCCCTAAAGCGTTGTCGTACCCTCACCTGGACCCTAAACCGTCCCCGTCCCCTAACCCTAACCCTAGCCCGAACCCTAACCCTAACCCTGCCCCGAAGCCTGACCCTCACCCGTCCCCTAATCCTAACCCGTACGCTGACACTAACCCGCGCCCTCACACGTACGCTCCCCCTAAAGCGTTGTCGTACCCTCACCTGGACCCTAAACCGTCCCCGTCCCCTAACCCTAACCCTAGCCCGAACCCTAACCCTAACCCTTCCCCGAAGCCTGACCCTCACCCGTCCCCTAATCCTAACCCGTACGCTGACACTAACCCGCGCCCTCACACGTACGCTCCCCCTAAAGCGTTGTCGTACCCTCACCTGGACCCTAAACCGTCCCCGTCCCCTAACCCTAACCCTAGCCCGAACCCTAACCCTAACCCTTCCCCGAAGCCTGACCCTCACCCGTCCCCTAATCCTAACACGTACGTTGACACTAACCCGCGCCCTCACACGTACGCTCCCCCTAAAGCGTTGTCGTACCCTCACCTGGACCCTAAACCGTCCCCGTCCCCTAACCCTAACCCTAGCCCGAACCCTAACCCTAGCACTTCCCCGAAGCCTGACCCTCACCCGTCCCCTAATCCTAACCCGTACGCTGACACTAACCCGCGCCCTCACACGTACGCTCCCCCTAAAGCGTTGTCGTACCCTCACCTGGACGCTAAACCGTCCCCGTCCCCTAACCCTAACCCTAGCCCGAACCCTAACCCTAACCCTTCCCCGAAGCCTGACCCTCACGCATCCCCTAATCCTAACCCGTACGCTGACACTAACCCGCGCCCTCACACGTACGCTCCCCCTAAAGCGTTGTCGTACCCTCACCTGGACCCTAAACCGTCCCCGTCCCCTAACCCTAACCCTAGCCCGAACCCTAACCCTAACCCTGCCCCGAAGCCTGACCCTCACCCGTCCCCTAATCCTAACCCGTACGCTGACACTAACCCGCGCCCTCACACGTACGCTCCCCCTAAATCGTTGTCGTACCCTCACCTGGACCCTAACCCGTCCCCGTCCCCTAACCCTAACCCTAGCCCGAACCCTAACCCTAACCCTGCCCCGAAGCCTGACCCTCACCCGTCCCCTAATCCTAACCCGTACGCTGACACTAACCCGCGCCCTCACACATACGCTCCCCCTAAAGCGTTGTCGTACCCTCACCTGGACCCTAACCCGTCCCCGTCCCCTAACCCTAACCCTAGCCCGAACCCTAACCCTAACCCTTCCCCGAAGCCTGACCCTCACCCGTCCCCTAATCCTAACCCGTACGCTGACACTAAACCGCGCCCTCACACGTACGCTCCCCCTAAAGCGTTGTCGTACCCTCACCTGGACCCTAAACCGTCCCCGTCCCCTAACCCTAACCCTAGCCCGAACCCTAACCCTAACCCTTCCCCGAAGCCTGACCCTCACCCGTCCCCTAATCCTAACCCGTACGCTGACACTAACCCGCGCCCTCACACGTACGCTCCCCCTAAAGCGTTGTCGTACCCTCACCTATACCCTAAACCGTCCCCGTCCCCTAACCCTAACCCTAGCCCGAACCCTAACTCTAACCCTTCCCCGAAGCCTGACCCTCACCCGTCCCCTAATCCTAACCCGTACGCTGACACTAACCCGCGCCCTCACACGTACGCTCCCCCTAAAGCGTTGTCGTACCCTCACCTGGACCCTAAACCGTCCCCGTCCCCTAACCCTAACCCTAGCCCGAACCCTAACCCTAACCCTGCCCCGAAGCCTGACCCTCACCCGTCCCCTAATCCTAACCCGTACGCTGACACTAACCCGCGCCCTCACACGTACGCTCCCCCTAAAGCGTTGTCGTACCCTCACCTGGACCCTAAACCGTCCCCGTCCCCTAACCCTAACCCTAGCCCGAACCCTAACCCTAACCCTTCCCCGAAGCCTGACCCTCACCCGTCCCCTAATCCTAACCCGTACGCTGACACTAACCCGCGCCCTCACACGTACGCTCCCCCTAAAGCGTTGTCGTACCCTCACCTGGACCCTAAACCGTCCCCGTCCCCTAACCCTAACCCTAGCCCGAACCCTAACCCTAACCCTTCCCCGAAGCCTGACCCTCACCCGTCCCCTAATCCTAACACGTACGTTGACACTAACCCGCGCCCTCACACGTACGCTCCCCCTAAAGCGTTGTCGTACCCTCACCTGGACCCTAAACCGTCCCCGTCCCCTAACCCTAACCCTAGCCCGAACCCTAACCCTAGCACTTCCCCGAAGCCTGACCCTCACCCGTCCCCTAATCCTAACCCGTACGCTGACACTAACCCGCGCCCTCACACGTACGCTCCCCCTAAAGCGTTGTCGTACCCTCACCTGGACGCTAAACCGTCCCCGTCCCCTAACCCTAACCCTAGCCCGAACCCTAACCCTAACCCTTCCCCGAAGCCTGACCCTCACGCATCCCCTAATCCTAACCCGTACGCTGACACTAACCCGCGCCCTCACACGTACGCTCCCCCTAAAGCGTTGTCGTACCCTCACCTGGACCCTAAACCGTCCCCGTCCCCTAACCCTAACCCTAGCCCGAACCCTAACCCTAACCCTGCCCCGAAGCCTGACCCTCACCCGTCCCCTAATCCTAACCCGTACGCTGACACTAACCCGCGCCCTCACACGTACGCTCCCCCTAAATCGTTGTCGTACCCTCACCTGGACCCTAACCCGTCCCCGTCCCCTAACCCTAACCCTAGCCCGAACCCTAACCCTAACCCTGCCCCGAAGCCTGACCCTCACCCGTCCCCTAATCCTAACCCGTACGCTGACACTAACCCGCGCCCTCACACGTACGCTCCCCCTAAAGCGTTGTCGTACCCTCACCTGGACCCTAAACCGTCCCCGTCCCCTAACCCTAACCCTAGCCCGAACACTAACCCTAACCCTGCCCCGAAGCCTGACCCTCACCCGTCCCCTAATCCTAACCCGTACGCTGACACTAACCCGCGCCCTCACACGTACGCTCCCCCTAAATCGTTGTCGTACCCTCACCTGGACCCTAACCCGTCCCCGTCCCCTAACCCTAACCCTAGCCCGAACCCTAACCCTAACCCTGCCCCGAAGCCTGACTCTCACCCGTCCCCTAATCCTAACCCGTACGCTGACACTAACCCGCGCCCTCACACGTACGCTCCCCCTAAAGCGTTGTCGTACCCTCACCTGGACCCTAAACCGTCCCCATCCCCTAACCCTAACCCTAGCCCGAACCCTAACCCTAACCCTTCCCCGAAGCCTGACCCTCACCCGTCCCCTAATCCTAACCCGTACGCTGACACTAACCCGCACCCTCACACGTACGCTCCCCCTAAAGCGTTGTCGTACCCTCACCTGGACCCTAAACCGTCCCCGTCCCCTAACCCTAACCCTAGCCCGAACCCTAACCCTAACCCTTCCCCGAAGCCTGACCCTCACCCGTCCCCTAATCCTAACCCGTACGCTGACACTAACCCGCGCCCTCACACGTACGCTCCCCCTAAAGCGTTGTCGTACCCTCACCTGGACCCTAAACCGTCCCCGTCCCCTAACCCTAACCCTAGCCCGAACCCTAACCCTAACCCTTCCCCGAAGCCTGACCCTCACCCGTCCCCTAATCCTAACCCGTACGCTGACACTAACCCGCGCCCTCACACGTACGCTCCCCCTAAAGCGTTGTCGTACCCTCACCTGGACCCTAAACCGTCCCCGTCCCCTAACCCTAACCCTAGCCCGAACCCTAACCCTAACCCTTCCCCGAAGCCTGACCCTCACCCGTCCCCTAATCC
The DNA here is from genome assembly GCF_964374135.1 of Grampus griseus. NCBI lineage: Eukaryota > Metazoa > Chordata > Mammalia > Artiodactyla > Delphinidae > Grampus > Grampus griseus. The sequence goes on from NW_028132855.1 coordinate 55,828, forward strand.
TAACCCGTACGCTGACACTAACCCGCGCCCTCACACGTACGCTCCCCCTAAAGCGTTGTCGTACCCTCACCTGGACCCTAAACCGTCCCCGTCCCCTAACCCTAACCCTAGCCCGAACCCTAACCCTAACCCTTCCCCGAAGCCTGACCCTCACCCGTCCCCTAATCCTAACCCGTACGCTGACACTAACCCGCGCCCTCACACGTACGCTCCCCCTAAAGCGTTGTCGTACCCTCACCTGGACCCTAATCCGTCCCCGTCCCCTAACCCTAACCCTAGCCCGAACCCTAACCCTAACCCTTCCCCGAAGCCTGACCCTCACCCGTCCCCTAATCCTAACCCGTACGCTGACACTAACCCGCGCCCTCACACGTACGCTCCCCCTAAAGCGTTGTCGTACCCTCACCTGGACCCTAAACCGTCCCCGTCCCCTAACCCTAACCCTAGCCCGAACCCTAACCCTAACCCTTCCCCGAAGCCTGACCCTCACCCGTCCCCTAATCCTAACCCGTACGCTGACACTAACCCGCGCCCTCACACGTACGCTCCCCCTAAAGCGTTGTCGTACACTCACCTGGACCCTAAACCGTCCCCGTCCCCTAATCCTAACCTTAGCCCGAACCCTAACCCTAACCCTGCCCCGAAGCCTGACCCTCACCCGTCCCCTAATCCTAAACCGTACACTGACACTAACCCGCGCCCTCACACGTACGCTCCCCCTAAAGCGTTGTCGTACCCTCACCTGGACCCTAAACCGTCCCCGTCCCCTAACCCTAACCCTAGCCCGAACCCTAACCCTAACCCTTCCCCGAAGCCTGACCCTCACCCGTCCCATAATCCTAACCCGTACGCTGACACTAACCCGCGCCCTCACACGTACGCTCCCCCTAAAGCGTTGTCGTACCCTCACCTGGACCCTAAACCGTCCCCGTCCCCTAACCCTAACCCTAGCCCGAACCCTAACCCTAACCCTGCCCCGAAGCCTGACCCTCACCCGTCCCCTAATCCTAACCCGTACGCTGACACTAACCCGCGCCCTCACACGTACGCTCCCCCTAAAGCGTTGTCGTACCCTCACCTGGACCCTAACCCGTCCCCGTCCCCTAACCCTAACCCTAGCCCGAACCCTAACCCTAACCCTGCCCCGAAGCCTGACCCTCACCCGTCCCCTAATCCTAACCCGTACGCTGACACTAACCCGCGCCCTCACACGTACGCTCCCCCTAAAGCGTTGTCGTACCCTCACCTGGACCCTAAACCGTCCCCGTCCCCTAACCCTAACCCTAGCCCGAACCCTAACCCTAACCCTTCCCCGAAGCCTGACCCTCACCCGGCCCCTAATCCTAACACGTACGTTGACACTAACCCGCGCCCTCACAAGTACGCTCCCCCTAAAGCGTTGTCGTACCCTCACCTGGACCCTCAACCGTCCCCGTCCCCTAACCCTAACCCTAGCCCGAACCCTAACCCTAGCACTTCCCCGAAGCCTGACCCTCACCCGTCCCCTAATCCTAACCCGTACGCTGACACTAACCCGCGCCCTCACACGTACGCTCCCCCTAAAGCGTTGTCGTACCCTCACCTGGACCCTAAACCGTCCCCGTCCCCTAACCCTAACCCTAGCCCGAACCCTAACCCTAACCCTTCCCCGAAGCCTGACCCTCACGCATCCCCTAATCCTAACCCGTACGCTGACACTAACCCGCGCCCTCACACGTACGCTCCCCCTAAAGCGTTGTCGTACCCTCACCTGGACCCTAAACCGTCCCCGTCCCCTAACCCTAACCCTAGCCCGAACCCTAACCCTAACCCTGCCCCGAAGCCTGACCCTCACCCGTCCCCTAATCCTAACCCGTACGCTGACACTAACCCGCGCCCTCACACGTACGCTCCCCCTAAATCGTTGTCGTACCCTCACCTGGACCCTAACCCGTCCCCGTCCCCTAACCCTAACCCTAGCCCGAACCCTAACCCTAACCCTGCCCCGAAGCCTGACCCTCACCCGTCCCCTAATCCTAACCCGTATGCTGACACTAACCCGCGCCCTCACACGTACGCTCCCCCTAAAGCGTTGTCGTACCCTCACCTGGACCCTAAACAGTCCCCGTCCCCTAACCCTAACCCTAGCCCGAACACTAACCCTAACCCTGCCCCGAAGCCTGACCCTCACCCGTCCCCTAATCCTAACCCGTACGCTGACACTAACCCGCGCCCTCACACGTACGCTCCCCCTAAAGCGTTGTCGTACCCTCACCTGGACCCTAACCCGTCCCTGTCCCCTAACCCTAACCCTAGCCCGAACCCTAACCCTAACCCTTCCCCGAAGCCTGACCCTCACCCGTCCCCTAATCCTAACCCGTACGCTGACACTAACCCGCGCCCTCACACGTACGCTCCCCCTAAAGCGTTGTCGTACCCTCACCTGGACCCTAAACCGTCCCCATCCCCTAACCCTAACCCTAGCCCGAACCCTAACCCTAACCCTTCCCCGAAGCCTGACCCTCACCCGTCCCCTAATCCTAACCCGTACGCTGACACTAACCCGCACCCTCACACGTACGCTCCCCCTAAAGCGTTGTCGTACCCTCACCTGGACCCTAAACCGTCCCCGTCCCCTAACCCTAACCCTAGCCCGAACCCTAACCCTAACCCTTCCCCGAAGCCTGACCCTCACCCGTCCCCTAATCCTAACCCGTACGCTGACACTAACCCGCGCCCTCACACGTACGCTCCCCCTAAAGCGTTGTCGTACCCTCACCTGGACCCTAAACCGTCCCCGTCCCCTAACCCTAACCCTAGCCCGAACCCTAACCCTAACCCTTCCCCGAAGCCTGACCCTCACCCGTCCCCTAATCCTAACCCGTACGCTGACACTAACCCGCGCCCTCACACGTACGCTCCCCCTAAAGCGTTGTCGTACCCTCACCTGGACCCTAAACCGTCCCCATCCCCTAACCCTAACCCTAGCCCGAACCCTAACCCTAACCCTTCCCCGAAGCCTGACCCTCACCCGTCCCCTAATCCTAACCCGTACGCTGACACTAACCCGCGCCCTCACACGTACGCTCCCCCTAAAGCGTTGTCGTACCCTCACCTGGACCCTAAACCGTCCCCGTCCCCTAACCCTAACCCTAGCCCGAACCCTAACCCTAACCCTTCCCCGAAGCCTGACCCTCACCCATCCCCTAATCCTAACCCGTACGCTGACACTAACCCGCGCCCTCACACGTACGCTCCCCCTAAAGCGTTGTCGTACCCTCACCTGGACCCTAAACCGTCCCCGTCCCCTAACCCTAACCCTAGCCCGAACCCTAACCCTAACCCTTCCCCGAAGGCTGACCCTCACCCGTCCCCTAATCCTAACCCGTACGCTGACACTAACCCGCGCCCTCACACATACACTCCCCCTAAAGCGTTGTCGTACCCTCACCTGGACCCTAAACCGTCCCCGTCCCCTAACCCTAACCCTAGCCCGAACCCTAACCCTAACCCTTCCCCGAAGCCTGACCCTCACCCGTCCCCTAATCCTAACCCGTACGCTGACACTAACCCGCGCCCTCACACGTACGCTCCCCCTAAAGCGTTGTCGTACCCTCACCTGGACCCTAAACCGTCCCCGTCCCCTAACCCTAACCCTAGCCCGAACCCTAACCCTAACCCTTCCCCGAAGCCTGACCCTCACCCGTCCCCTAATCCTAACCCGTACGCTGACACTAACCCGCGCCCTCACACGTACGCTCCCCCTAAAGTGTTGTCGTACCCTCACCTGGACCCTAAACCGTCCCCGTCCCCTAACCCTAACCCTAGCCCGAACCCTAACCCTAACCCTTCCCCGAAGCCTAACCCTCACCCGTCCCCTAATCCTAACCCGTACGCTGACACTAACCCGCGCCCTCACACGTACGCTCCCCCTAAAGCGTTGTCGTACCCTCACCTGGACCCTAAACCGTCCCCGTCCCCTAATCCTAACCTTAGCCCGAACCCTAACCCTAACCCTGCCCCGAAGCCTGACCCTCACCCGTCCCCTAATCCTAACCCGTACGCTGACACTAACCCGCGCCCTCACACGTACGCTCCCCCTAAAGCGTTGTCGTACCCTCACCTGGACCCTAAACCGTCCCCGTCCCCTAACCCTAACCCTAGCCCGAACCCTAACCCTAACCCTTCCCCGAAGCCTGACCCTCACCCGTCCCATAATCCTAACCCGTACGCTGACACTAACCCGCGCCCTCACACGTACGCTCCCCCTAAAGCGTTGTCGTACCCTCACCTGGACCCTAAACCGTCCCCGTCCCCTAACCCTAACCCTAGCCCGAACCCTAACCCTAACCCTGCCCCGAAGCCTGACCCTCACCCGTCCCCTAATCCTAACCCGTACGCTGACACTAACCCGCGCCCTCACACGTACGCTCCCCCTAAAGCGTTGTCGTACCCTCACCTGGACCCTAACCCGTCCCCGTCCCCTAACCCTAACCCTAGCCCGAACCCTAACCCTAACCCTGCCCCGAAGCCTGACCCTCACCCGTCCCCTAATCCTAACCCGTACGCTGACACTAACCTGCGCCCTCACACGTACGCTCCCCCTAAAGCGTTGTCGTACCCTCACCTGGACCCTAAACCGTCCCCGTCCCCTAACCCTAACCCTAGCCCGAACCCTAACCCTAACCCTGCCCCGAAGCCTGACCCTCACCCGTCCCCTAATCCTAACCCGTACGCTGACACTAACCCGCGCCCTCACACGTATGCTCCCCCTAAAGCGTTGTCGTACCCTCACCTGGACCCTAAACCGTCCCCGTCCCCTAACCCTAACCCTAGCCCGAACCCTAAACCTAACCCTTCCCCGAAGCCTGACCCTCACCCGTCCCCTAATCCTAACCCGTACGCTGACACTAACCCGCGCCCTCACACGTACGCTCCCCCTAAAGCGTTGTCGTACCCTCACCTGGACCCTAAACCGTCCCCGTCCCCTAACCCTAACCCTAGCCCGAACCCTAACCCTAAACCTTCCCCGAAGCCTGACCCTCACCCGTCCCCGAATCCTAACACGTACGCTGACACTAACCCGCGCCCTCACACGTACGCTCCCCCTAAAGCCTTGTCGTACCCTCACCTGGACCCTAAACCGTCCCCGTCCCCTAACCCTAACCCTAGCCCGAACCCTAACCCTAACCCTGCCCCGAAGCCTGACCCTCACCCGTCCCCTAATCCTAACCCGTACGCTGACACTAACCCACGCCCTCACACGTACGCTCCCCCTAAAGCGTTGTCGTACCCTCACCTGGACCCTAAACCGTCCCCGTCCCCTAACCCTAACCCTAGCCCGAACCCTAACCCTAACCCTGCCCCGAAGCCTGACCCTCACCCGTCCCCTAATCCTAACCCGTACGCTGACACTAACCCGCGCCCTCACACGTACGCTCCCCCTAAAGCGTTGTCGTACCCTCACCTGGACCCTAAACCGTCCCCGTCCCCTAACCCTAACCCTAGCCCGAACCCTAACCCTAACCCTGCCCCGAAGCCTGACCCTCACCCGTCCCCTAATCCTAACCCGTACGCTGACACTAACCCGCGCCCTCACACGTACGCTCCCCCTAAAGCGTTGTCGTACCCTCACCTGGACCCTAAACCGTCCCCGTCCCCTAACACTAACCCTAGCCCGAACCCTAACCCTAACTCTTCCCCGAAGCCTGACCCTCACCCGTCCCCTAATCCTAACCCGTACGCTGACACTAACCCGCGCCCTCACACGTACGCTCCCCCTAAAGCGTTGTCGTACCCTCACCTGGACCCTAAACCGTCCCCGTCCCCTAACCCTAACCCTAGCCCGAACCCTAACCCTAACCCTTCCCCGAAGCCTGACCCTCACCCGTCCCCTAATCCTAACCCGTACACTGACACTAACCCGCGCCCTCACACGTACGCTCCCCCTAAAGCGTTGTCGTACCCTCACCTGGACCCTAAACCGTCCCCGTCCCCTAACCCTAACCCTAGCCCGAACCCTAACCCTAACCCTTCCCCGAAGCCTGACCCTCACCCGTCCCCTAATCCTAACCCGTACGCTGACACTAACCCGCGCCCTCACACGTACGCTCCCCCTAAAGCGTTGTCGTACCCTCACCTGGACCCTAAACCGTCCCCGTCCCCTAACCCTAACCCTAGCCCGAACCCTAACCCTAACTCTTCCCCGAAGCCTGACCCTCACCCGTCCCCTAATCCTAACCCGTACGCTGACACTAACCCGCGCCCTCACACGTACGCTCCCCCTAAAGCGTTGTCGTACCCTCACCTGGACCCTAAACCGTCCCCGTCCCCTAACCCTAACCCTAGCCCGAACCCTAACCCTAACCCTTCCCCGAAGCCTGACCCTCACACGTCCCCTAATCCTAACCCGTACGCTGACACTAACCCGCGCCCTCACACGTACGCTCCCCCTAAAGCGTTGTCGTACCCTCACCTGGACCCTAAACCGTCCCCGTCCCCTAACCCTAACCCTAGCCCGAACCCTAACCCTAACCCTTCCCCGAAGCCTGACCCTCACCCGTCCCCTAATCCTAACCCGTACGCTGACACTAACCCGCGCCCTCACACGGTCGCTCCCCCTAAAGCGTTGTCGTACCCTCACCTGGACCCTAAACCGTCCCCGTCCCCTAACCCTAACCCTAGCCCGAACCCTAACCCTAACCCTGCCCCGAAGCCTGACCCTCACCCGTCCCCTAATCCTAACCCGTACGCTGACACTAACCCGCGCCCTCACACGTACGCTCCCCCTAAATCGTTGTCGTACCCTCACCTGGACCCTAACCCGTCCCCGTCCCCTAACCCTAACCCTAGCCCGAACCCTAACCCTAACCCTGCCCCGAAGCCTGACCCTCACCCGTCCCCTAATCCTAACCCGTACGCTGACACTAACCCGCGCCCTCACACGTACGCTCCCCCTAAAGCGTTGTCGTACCCTCACCTGGACCCTAAACCGTCCCCTTCCCCTAACCCTAACCCTAGCCCGAACCCTAACCCTAACCCTTCCCCGAAGCCTGACCCTCACCCGTCCCCTAATCCTAACCCGTACGCTGACACTAACCCGCGCCCTCACACGTTCGCTCCCCCTAAAGCGTTGTCGTACCCTCACCTGGACCCTAAACCGTCCCCGTCCCCTAACCCTAACCCTAGTCCGAACCCTAACCCTAACCCTTCCCCGAAGCCTGACCCTCACCCGTCCCCTAATCCTAACCCGTACGCTGACACTAACCCGCGCCCTCACACGTACGCTCCCCCTAAAGCGTTGTCGTACACTCACCTGGACCCTAAACCGTCCCCGTCCCCTAACCCTAACCCTAGCCCGAACCCTAACCCTAACGCTTCCCCGAAGCCTGACCCTCACCCGTCCCCTAATCCTAACCCGTACGCTGACACTAACCCGCGCCCTCACACGTACCCTCCCCCTAAAGCGTTGTCATACCCTCACCTGGACCCTAAACCGTCCCCGTCCCCTAACCCTAACCCTAGCCCGAACCCTAACCCTAAACCTGCCCCGAAGCCTGACCCTCACCCGTCCCCTAATCCTAACCCGTACGCTGACAGTAACCTGCGCCCTCACACGTACGCTCCCCCTAAAGCGTTGTCGTACCCTCACCTGGACCCTAACCCGTCCCCGTCCCCTAACCCTAACCCTAGCCCGAACCCTAACCCTAACCCTGCCCCGAAGCCTGACCCTCACCCGTCCCCTAATCCTAACCCGTACGCTGACACTAACCCACGCCCTCACACGTACGCTCCCCCTAAAGCGTTGTCGTACCCTCACCTGGTCCCTAACCCGTCCCCGTCCCCTAACCCTAACCCTAGCTCGAACCCTAACCCTAACCCTGCCCCGAAGCCTGACCCTCACCCGTCCCCGATTCCTAACCCGTACGCTGACACTAACCCGCGCCCTCACACGTACGCTCCCCCTAAAGCGTTGTCGTACCCTCACCTGGACCCTAAACCGTCCCCGTCCCCTAACCCTAACCCTAGCCCGAATCCTAACCCTAACCCTGCCCCGAAGCCTGACCCTCACCCGTCCCCTAATCCTAACCCATACGCTGACACTAACCCGCGCCCTCACACGTACGCTCCCCCTAAAGCGTTGTCGTACCCTCACCTGGACCCTAAACCGTCCCCGTCCCCTAACGCTAACCCTAGCCCGAACCCTAACCCTAACCCTTCCCCGAAGCCTGACCCTCACCCGTCCCCTAATCCTAACCCGTACGCTGACACTAACCCGCGCCCTCACACGTACGCTCCCCCTAAAGCGTTGTCGTACCCTCACCTGGACCCTAAACCGTCCCCGTCCCCTAACCCTAACCCTAGCCCGAACCCTAACCCTAAACCTGCCCCGAAGCCTGACCCTCACCCGTCCCCTAATCCTAACCCGTACGCTGACACTAACCTGCGCCCTCACACGTACGCTCCCCCTAAAGCGTTGTCGTACCCTCACCTGGACCCTAACCCGTCCCCGTCCCCTAACCCTAACCCTAGCCCGAACCCTAACCCTAACCCTGCCCCGAAGCCTGACCCTCACCCGTCCCCTAATCCTAACCCGTACGCTGACACTAACCCGCGCCCTCACACGTACGCTCCCCCTAAAGCGTTGTCGTACCCTCACCTGGACCCTAAACCGTCCCCGTCCCCTAACCCTAACCCTAGCCCGAACCCTAACCCTAACCCTGCCCCGAAGCCTGACCCTCACCCGTCCCCTAATCCTAACCCGTACGCTGACACTAACCCGCGCCCTCACACGTACGCTCCCCCTAAAGCGTTGTCGTACCCTCACCTGGACCCTAAACCGTCCCCGTCCCCTAACCCTAACCCTAGCCCGAACCCTAATCCTAACCCTTCCCCAAAGCCTGACCCTCACCCGTCCCCTAATCCTAACCCGTACGCTGACACTAACCCGCGCCCTCACACGTACGCTCCCCCTAAAGCGTTGTCGTACCCTCACCTGGACCCTAAACCGTCCCCGTCCCCTAACCCTAACACTAGCCCGAACCCTAACCCTAACCCTGCCCCGAAGCCTGACCCTCACCCGTCCCCTAATCCTAAACCGTACGCTGACACTAACCCGCGCCCTCACACGTACGCTCCCCCTAAAGCGTTGTCGTACCCTCACCTGGACCCTAAACCGTCCCCGTCCCCTAACCCTAACCCTAGCCCGAACCCTAACCCTAACCCTGCCCCGAAGCCTGACCCTCACCCGTCCCCTAATCCTAACCCGTATGCTGACACTAACCCGCGCCCTCACACGTACGCTCCCCCTAAAGCGTTGTCGTACCCTCACCTGGACCCTAACCCGTCCCCGTCCCCTAACCCTAACCCTAGCCCGAACCCTAACCCTAACCCTTCCCCGAAGCCTGACCCTGACCCGTCCCCTAAACCTAACCCGTACGCTGACACTAACCCGCGCCCTCACACGTACGCTCCCCCTAAAGCGTTGTCGTACCCTCACCTGGACCCTAAACCGTCCCCGTCCCCTAACCCTAACCCTAGCCCGAACCCTAACCCTAACCCTTCCCCGAAGCCTGACCCTCACCCGTCCCCTAATCCTAACCCGTACGCTGACACTAACCCGCGCCCTCACACGTACTCTCCCCCTAAAGCGTTGTCGTACCCTCACCTGGACCCTAAACCGTCCCCGTCCCCTAACCCTAACCCTAGCCCGAACCCTAACCCTAACACTTCCCCGAAGCCTGACACTCACCCGTCCCCTAATCCTAACCCGTACGCTGTCACTAACCCGCGCCCTCACACGTACGCTCCCCCTAAAGCGTTGTCGTACCCTCACCTGGACCCTAAACCGTCCCCGTTCCCTAACCCTAACCCTAGCCCGAACCCTAACCCTAACCCTTCCCCGAAGCCTGACCCTCACCCGTCCCCTAAACCTAACCCGTACGCTGACACTAACCCGCGCCCTCACACGTACGCTCCCCCTAAAGCGTTGTCGTACCCTCACCTGGACCCTAAACCGTCCCCGTCCCCTAACCCTAACCCTAGCCCGAACCCTAACCCTAACCCTTCCCCGAAGCCTGACCCTCACCCGTCCCCTAATCCTAACCCGTACGCTGACACTAACCCGCGCCCTCACACGTACGCTCCCCCTAAAGCGTTGTCGTACCCTCACCTGGACCCTAAACCGTCCCCGTCCCCTAACCCTAACCCTAGCCCGAACCCTAACCCTAACACTTCCCCGAAGCCTGACACTCACCCGTCCCCTAATCCTAACCCGTACGCTGACACTAACCCGCGCCCTCACACGTACGCTCCCCCTAAAGCGTTGTCGTACCCTCACCTGGACCCTAAACCGTCCCCGTCCCCTAACCCTAACCCTAGCCCGAACCCTAACCCTAACCCTTCCCCGAAGCCTGACCCTCAACCGTCCCCTAATCCTAACCCGTACGCTGACACTAACCCGCGCCCTCACACGTTCGCTCCCCCTAAAACGTTGTCGTACCCTCACCTGGACCCTAAACCGTCCCCGTCCCCTAACCCTAACCCTAGCCCGAACCCTAACCCTAACCCTGCCCCGAAGCCTGACCCTCACCCGTCCCCTAATCCTAACCCGTACGCTGACACTAACCCGCGCCCTCACACGTACGCTCCCCCTAAATCGTTGTCGTACCCTCACCTGGACCCTAACCCGTCCACGTCCCCTAACCCTAACACTAGCCCGAACCCTAACCCTAACCCTGCCCCGAAGCCTGACCCTCACCCGTCCCCTAATCCTAACCCGTACGCTGACACTAACCCGCGCCCTCACACGTACGCTCCCCCTAAAGCGTTGTCGTACCCTCACCTGGACCCTAAACCGTCCCCGTCCCCTAACCCTAACCCTAGCCCGAACCCTAACCCTAACCCTTCCCCGAAGCCTGACCCTCACCCGTCCCATAATCCTAACCCGTACGCTGACACTAACCCGCGCCCTCACACGTACGCTCCCCCTAAAGCGTTGTCGTACCGTCACCTGGACCCTAAACCGTCCCCGTCCCCTAACCCTAACCCTAGCCCGAACCCTAACCCTAACCCTTCCCCGAAGCCTGACCCTCACCCGTCCCCTAATCCTAACCCGTACGCTGACACTAACCCGCGCCCTCACACGTACGCTCCCCCTAAAGCGTTGTCGTACCCTCACCTGGACCCTAAACCGTCCCCGTCCCCTAACCCTAACCCTAGCCCGAACCCTAACCCTAACCCTTCCCCGAAGCCTGACCCTCACCCGTCCCCTAATCCTAACCCGTACGCTGACACTAACCCGCGCCCTCACACGTACGCTCCCCCTAAAGCGTTGTCGTACCCTCACCTGGACCCTAAACCGTCCCCGTCCCCTAACCCTAACCCTAGCCCGAACCCTAACCCTAACCCTTCCCCGAAGCCTGACACTCACCCGTGCCCTAATCCTAACCCGTAGGCTGACACTAACCCGCGCCCTCACACGTACGCTCCCCCTAAAGCGTTGTCGTACCCTCACCTGGACCCTAAACCGTCCCCGTCCCCTAACCCTAACCCTAGCCCGAACCCTAACCCTAACCCTTCCCCGAAGCCTGACCCTCACCCGTCCCCTAATCCTAACCCGTACGCTGACACTAACCCGCGCCCTCACACGTACGCTCCCCCTAAAGCGTTGTCGTACCCTCACCTGGACCCTAAACCGTCCCCGTCCCCTAACCCTAACCCTAGCCCGAACCCTAACCCTAACCCTGCCCCAAAGCCTGACCCTCACCCGTCCCCTAATCCTAACCCGTACGCTGACACTAACCCGCGCCCTCACACGTACGCTCCCCCTAAAGCGTTGTCGTACCCTCACCTGGACCCTAAACCGTCCCCGTCCCCTAACCCTAACCCTAGCCCGAACCCTAACCCTAACCCTGCCCCGAAGCCTGACCCTCACCCGTCCCCTAATCCTAACCCGTACGCTGACACTAACCCGCGCCCTCACACGTACGCTCCCCCTAAAGCGTTGTCGTACCCTCACCTGGACCCTAAACCGTCCCCGTCCCCTAACCCTAACCCTAGCCCGAACCCTAACCCTAACCCTTCCCCGAAGCCTGACCCTCACCCGTCCCCTAATCCTAACCCGTACGCTGACACTAACCCGCGCCCTCACACGTACGCTCCCCCTCAAGCGTTGTCGTACCCTCACCTGGACCCTAAACCGTCCCCGTCCCCTAACCCTAACCCTAGCCCGAACCCTAACCCTAACCCTTCCCCGAAGCCTGACCCTCACCCGTCCCCTAATCCTAACCCGTACGCTGACACTAACCCGCGCCCTCACACGTACGCTCCCCCTAAAGCGTTGTCGTACCCTCACCTGGACCCTAAACCGTCCCCGTCCCCTAACCCTAACCCTAGCCCGAACCCTAACCCTAACCCTGCCCCGAAGCCTGACCCTCACCCGTCCCCTAATCCTAACCCGTACGCTGACACTAACCCGCGCCCTCACACGTACGCTCCCCCTAAAGCGTTGTCGTACCCTCACCTGGACCCTAAACCGTCCCCGTCCCCTAACCCTAACCCTAGCCCGAACCCTAACCCTAACCCTGCCCCGAAGCCTGACCCTCACCCGTCCCCTAATCCTAACCCGTACGCTGACACTAACCCGCGCCCTCACACGTACGCTCCCCCTAAAGCGTTGTCGTACCCTCACCTGGACCCTAAACCGTCCCCGTCCCCTAACCCTAACCCTAGCCCGAACCCTAACCCTAACCCTTCCCCGAAGCCTGACCCTCACCCGTCCCCTAATCCTAAGCCGTACGCTGACACTAACCCGCGCCCTCACACGTACGCTACCCCTAAAGCGTTGTCGTACCCTCACCTGGACCCTAAACCATCCCCGTCCCCTAACCCTAACCCTAGCCCGAACCCTAACCCTAACCCTTCCCCGAAGCCTGACCCTCACCCGTCCCCTAATCCTAACCCGTACGCTGACACTAACCCGCGCCCTCACACGTACGCTCCCTCTAAAGCGTTGTCGTACCCTCACCTGGACCCTAAACCGTCCCCGTCCCCTAACCCTAACCCTAGCCCGAACCCTAACCCTAACCCTTCCCCGAAGCCTGACCCTCACCCGTCCCCTAATCCTAACCCGTACGCTGACACTAACCCGCGCCCTCACACGTACGCTCCCCCTAAAGCGTTGTCGTACCCTCACCTGGACCCTAAACCGTCCCCATCCCCTAACCCTAACCCTAGCCCGAACCCTAACCCTAACCCTTCCCCGAAGCCTGACCCTCACCCGTCCCCTAATCCTAACCCGTACGCTGACACTAACCCGCGCCCTCACACGTACGCTCCCCCTAAAGCGTTGTCGTACCCTCACCTGGACCCTAAACCGTCCCCGTCCCCTAACCCTAACCCTAGCCCGAACCCTAACCCTAACCCTGCCCCGAAGCCTGACCCTCACCCGTCCCCTAATCCTAACCCGTACGCTGACACTAACCCACGCCCTCACACGTACGCTCCCCCTAAAGCGTTGTCGTACCCTCACCTGGACCCTAAACCGTCCCCGTCCCCTAACCCTAACCCTAGCCCGAACCCTAACCCTAACCCTTCCCCGAAGCCTGACCCTCACCCGTCCCCTAATCCTAACCCGTACGCTGACACTAACCCGCGCCCTCACACGTACGCTCCCCCTAAAGCGTTGTCGTACCCTCACCTGGACCCTAAACCGTCCCCGTCCCCTAACCCTAACCCTAGCCCGAACCCTAACCCTAACCCTGCCCCGAAGCCTGACCCTCACCCGTCCCCTAATCCTAAACCGTACGCTGACACTAACCCGCGCCCTCACACGTACGCTCCCCCTAAAGCGTTGTCGTACCCTCACCTGGACCCTAAACCGTCCCCATCCCCTAACCCTAACCCTAGCCCGAACCCTAACCCTAACCCTGCCCCGAAGCCTGTCCCTCACCCGTCCCCTAATCCTAACCCGTACGCTGACACTAACCCGCGCCCTCACACGTACGCTCCCCCTAAAGCGTTGTCGTACCCTCACCTGGACCCTAACCCGTCCCCGTCCCCTAACCCTAACCCTAGCCCGAACCCTAACCCTAACCCTTCCCCGAAGCCTGACCCTCACCCGTCCCCTAAACCTAACCCGTACGCTGAAACTCACCCGCGCCCTCACACGTACGCTCCCCCTAAAGCGTTGTCGTACCCTCACCTGGACCCTAAACCGTCCCCGTCCCCTAACCCTAACCCTAGCCCGAACCCTAACCCTAACCCTTCCCCGAAGCCTGACCCTCACCCGTCCCCTAATCCTAACCCGTACGCTGACACTAACCCGCGCCCTCACACGTACGCTCCCCCTAAAGCGTTGTCGTACCCTCACCTGGACCCTAAACCGTCCCCGTCCCCTAACCCTAACCCTAGCCCGAACCCTAACCCTAACACTTCCCCGAAGCCTGACACTCACCCGTCCCCTAATCCTAACCCGTACGCTGTCACTAACCCGCGCCCTCACACGTACGCTCCCCCTAAAGCGTTGTCGTACCCTCACCTGGACCCTAAACCGTCCCCGTCCCCTAACCCTAACCCTAGCCCGAACCCTAACCCTAACCCTGCCCCGAAGCCTGACCCTCACCCGTCCCATAATCCTAACCCGTACGCTGACACTAACCCGCGCCCTCACACGTACGCTCCCCCTAAAGCGTTGTCGTACCCTCACCTGGACCCTAAACCGTCCCCGTCCCCTAACCCTAACCCTAGCCCGAACCCTAACCCTAACCCTTCCCCGAAGCCTGACCCTCACCCGTCCCCTAAACCTAACCCGTACGGTGACACTAACCCGCGCCCTCACACGTACGCTCCCCCTAAAGCGTTGTCGTACCCTCACCTGGACCCTAAACCGTCCCCGTCCCCTAACCCTAACCCTAGCCCGAACCCTAACCCTAACCCTTCCCCGAAGCCTGACCCTCACCCGTCCCCTAATCCTAACCCGTACGCTGACACTAACCCGCGCCCTCACACGTACGCTCCCCCTAAAGCGTTGTCGTACCCTCACCTGGACCCTAAACCGTCCCCGTCCCCTAACCCTAACCCTAGCCCGAACCCTAACCCTAACCCTTCCCCGAAGCCTGACCCTCACCCGTCCCCTAATCCTAACCCGTACGCTGACACTAACCCGCGCCCTCACACGTACGCTCCCCCTAAAGCGTTGTCGTACCCTCACCTGGACCCTAAACCGTCCCCGTCCCCTAACCCTAACCCTAGCCCGAACCCTAACCCTAACCTTTCCCCGAAGCCTGACCCTCACCCGTCCCCTAATCCTAACCCGTACGCTGACACTAACCCGCGCCCTCACACGTACGCTCCCCCTAAAGCGTTGTCGTACCCTCACCTGGACCCTAAACCGTCCCCGTCCCCTAACCCTAACCCTAGCCCGAACCCTAACCCTAACCCTTCCCCGAAGCCTGACCCTCACCCGTCCCCGAATCCTAACCCGTACGCTGACACTAACCCGCGCCCTCACACGTACGCTCCCCCTAAAGCGTTGTCGTACCCTCACCTGGACCCTAAACCGTCCCCGTCCCCTAACCCTAACCCTAGCCCGAACCCTAACCCTAAACCTGCCCCGAAGCCTGACCCTCACCCGTCCCCTAATCCTAACCCGTACGCTGACACTAACCCGCGCCCTCACACGTACGCTCCCCCTAAAGCGTTGTCGTACCCTCACCTGGACCCTAAACCGTCCCCGTCCCCTAACCCTAACCCTAGCCCGAACCCTTACCCTAACCCTGCCCCGAAGCCTGACCCTCACCCGTCCCCTAATCCTAACCCGTACGCTGACACTAACCCGCGCCCTCACACGTACGCTCCCCCTAAAGCGTTGTCGTACCCTCACCTGGACCCTAAACCGTCCCCATCCCCTAACACTAACCCTAGCCCGAACCCTAACCCTAAACCTTCCCCGAAGCCTGACCCTCACCGGTCCCCTAATCCTAACCCGTACGCTGACACTAACCCGCGCCCTCACAAGTACGCTCCCCCTAAAGCGTTGTCGTACCCTCACCTGGACCCTAAACCGTCCCCGTCCCCTAATCCTAACCCTAGCCCGAACCCTAACCCTAACCCTTCCCCGAAGCCTGACCCTCACCCGTCCCCTAATCCTAACCCGTACGCTGACACTAACCCGCGCCCTCACACGTACGCTCCCCCTAAAGCGTTGTCGTACCTCACCTGGACCCTAAACCGTCCCCATCCCCTAACCCTAAACCTAGCCCGAACCCTAACCCTAACCCTTCCCCGAAGCCTAACCCTCACCCGTCCCCTAATCCTAACCCGTACGCTGACACTAACCCGTGCCCTCACACGTACGCTCCCCCTAAAGCGTTGTCGTACCCTCACCTGGACCCTAACCCGTCCCCGTCCCCTAACCCTAACCCTAGCCCGAACCCTAACCCTAACCCTGCCCCGAAGCCTGACCCTCACCCGTCCCCTAATCCTAACCCGTACGCTGACACTAACCCGCGCCCTCACACGTACGCTCCCCCTAAAGCGTTGGCGTACCCTCACCTGGACCCTAAACCGTCCCCGTCCCCTAACCCTAACCCTAGCCCGAACCCTAACCCTAACCCTTCCCCGAAGCCTGACCCTCACCCGTCCCCTAATCCTAAGCCGTACGCTGACACTAACCCGCGCCCTCACACGTACGCTCCCCCTAAAGCGTTGTCGTACCCTCACCTGGACCCTAAACCATCCGCGTCCCCTAACCCTAACCCTAGCCCGAACCCTAACCCTAACCCTTCCCCGAAGCCTGACCCTCACCCGTCCCCTAATCCTAACCCGTACGCTGACACTAACCCGCGCCCTCACACGTACGCTCCCTCTAAAGCGTTGTCGTACCCTCACCTGGACCCTAAACCGTCCCCGTCCCCTAACCCTAACCCTAGCCCGAACCCTAACCCTAACCCTTCCCCGAAGCCTGACCCTCACCCATCCCCTAATCCTAACCCGTACGCTGACACTAACCCGCGCCCTCACACGTACGCTCCCCCTAAAGCGTTGTCGTACCCTCACCTGGACCCTAAACCGTCCCCGTCTCCTAACCCTAACCCTAGCCCGAACCCTAACCCTAACCCTTCCCCGAAGCCTGACCCTCACCCGTCCCCTAATCCTAACCCGTACGCTGACACTAACCCGCGCCCTCACACGTACGCTCCCCCTAAAGCGTTGTCGTACCCTCACCTGGACCCTAAACCGTCCCCGTCCCCTAACCCTAACCCTAGCCCGAACCCTAACCCTAACCCTGCCCCGAAGCCTGACCCTCACCCGTCCCCTAATCCTAACCCGTACGCTGACACTAACCCGCGCCCTCACACGTACGCTCCCCCTAAAGCGTTGTCGTACCCTCACCTGGACCCTAACCCGTCCCCGTCCCCTAACCCTAACCCTAGCCCGAACCCTAACCCTAACCCTGCCCCGAAGCCTGACCCTCACCCGTCCCCTAATCCTAACCCGTACGCTGACACTAACCCGCGCCCTCACACGTACGCTCCCCCTAAAGCGTTGTCGTACCCTCACCTGGACCCTAAACCGTCCCCGTCCCCTAACCCTAACCCTAGCCCGAACCGTAACCCTAACCCTTCCCCGAAGCCTGACCCTCACCCGTCCCCTAATCCTAAGCCGTACGCTGACACTAACCCGCGCCCTCACACGTACGCTCCCCCTAAAGCGTTGTCGTACCCTCACCTGGACCCTAAACCGTCCCCGTCCCCTAACCCTAACCCTAGCCCAAACCCTAACCCTAACCCTTCCCCGAAGCCTGACCCTCACCCGTCCCCTAATCCTAACCCGTACGCTGACACTAACCCGCGCCCTCACACGTACGCTCCCTCTAAAGCGTTGTCGTACCCTCACCTGGACCCTAAACCGTCCCCGTCCCCTAACCCTAACCCTAGCCCGAACCCTAACCCTAACCCTTCCCCGAAGCCTGACCCTCACCCGTCCCCTAATCCTAACCCGTACGCTGACACTAACCCACGCCCTCACACGTACGCTCCCCCTAAAGCGTTGTCGTACCCTCACCTGGACCCTAAACCGTCCCCGTCCCCTAACCCTAACCCTAGCCCGAACCCTAACCCTAACCCTTCCCCGAAGCCTGACCCTCACCCGTCCCCTAATCCTAACCCATACGCTGACACTAACCCGCGCCCTCACACGTACGCTCCCCCTAAAGCGTTGTCGTACCCTCACCTGGACCCTAAACCGTCCCCGTCACCTAACCCTAAACCTAGCCCGAACCCTAACCCTAACCCTTCCCCGAAGCCTGACCCTCACCCGTCCCCTAATCCTAACCCGTACGCTGACACTAACCCGCGCCCTCACACGTACGCTCCCCCTAAAGCGTTGTCGTACCCTCACCTGGACCCTAAACCGTCCCCGTCCCCTAACCCTAACCCTAGCCCGAACCCTAACCCTAACCCTTCCCCGAAGCCTGACCCTCACCCGTCCCCTAATCCTAACCCGTACGCTGACACTAACCCGCGCCCTCACACGTACGCTCCCCCTAAAGCGTTGTCGTACCCTCACCTGGACCCTAAACCGTCCCCGTCCCCTAACCCTAACCCTAGCCCGAACCCTAACCCTAACCCTTCCCCGAAGCCTGACCCTCACCCGTCCCCTAATCCTAACCCGTACGCTGACACTAACCCGCGCCCTCACACGTACGCTCCCCCTAAAGCGTTGTCGTACCCTCACCTGGACCCTAAACCGTCCCCGTCCCCTAACCCTAACCCTAGCCCGAACCCTAACCCTAACCCTTCCCCGAAGCCTGACCCTAACCCGTCCCCTAATCCTAACCCGTACGCTGACACTAACCCGCGCCCTCACACGTACGCTCCCCCTAAAGCGTTGTCGTACCCTCACCTGGACCCTAAACCGTCCCCGTCCCCTAACCCTAACCCTAGCCCGAACCCTAACCCTAACCCTTCCCCGAAGCCTGACCCTCACCCGTCCCCTAATTCTAACCCGTACGCTGACACTAACCCGCGCCCTCACACGTACGCTCCCCCTAAAGCGTTGTCGTACCCTCACCTGGACCCTAAACCGTCCCCGTCCCCTAACCCTAACCCTAGCCCGAACCCTAACCCTAACCCTTCCCCGAAGCCTGACCCTCACCCGTCCCCTAATCCTAACCCGTACGCTGACACTAACCCGCGCCCTCACACGTACGCTCCCCCTAAAGCGTTGTCGTACCCTCACCTGGACCCTAAACCGTCCCCGTCCCCTAACCCTAACCCTAGCCCGAACCCTAACCCTAACCCTTCCCCGAAGCCTGACCCTCACCCGTCCCCTAATTCTAACCCGTACGCTGACACTAACCCGCGCCCTCACACGTACGCTCCCCCTAAAGCGTTGTCGTACCCTCACCTGGACCCTAAACCGTCCCCGTCCCCTAACCCTAACCCTAGCCCGAACCCTAACCCTAACCCTTCCCCGAAGCCTGACCCTCACCCGTCCCCTAATCCTAACCCGTACGCTGACACTAACCCGCGCCCTCACACGTACGCTCCCCCTAAAGCGTTGTCGTACCCTCACCTGGACCCTAAACCGTCCCCGTCCCCTAACCCTAACCCTAGCCCGAACCCTAACCCTAACCCTGCCCCGAAGCCTGACCCTCACCCGTCCTCTAATCCTAACCCGTACGCTGACACTAACCCGCGCCCTCACACGTACGCTCCCCCTAAAGCGTTGTCGTACCCTCACCTGGACCCTAAACCGTCCCCGTCCCCTAACCCTAACCCTAGCCCGAACCCTAACCCTAACCCTTCCCCGAAGCCTGACCCTCACCCGTCCCCTAATCCTAACCCGTACGCTGACACTAACCCGTGCCCTCACACGTACGCTCCCCCTCAAGCGTTGTCGTACCCTCACCTGGACCCTAAACCGTCCCCGTCCCCAACCCTAACCCTAGCCCGAACCCTAACCCTAACCCTTCCCCGAAGCCTGACCCTCACCCGTCCCCTAATCCTAACCCGTACGCTGACACTAACCCGCGCCCTCACACGTACGCTCCCCCTAAAGCGTTGTCGTACCCTCACCTGGACCCTAAACCGTCCCCGTCCCCTAACCCTAACCCTAGCCCGAACCCTAACCCTAACCCTTCCCCGAAGCCTGACCCTCACCCGTCCCCGAATCCTAACCCGTACGCTGACACTAACCCGCGCCCTCACACGTACGCTCCCCCTAAAGCCTTGTCGTATGCTCACCTGGACCCTAAACCGTCCCCGTCCCCTAACCCTAACCCTAGCCCGAACCCTAACCCTAACCCTGCCCCGAAGCCTGACCCTCACCCGTCCCCTAATCCTAACCCGTACGCTGACACTAACCCGGGCCCTCACACGTACGCTCCCCCTAAAGCGTTGTCGTACCATCACCTGGACCCTAACCCATCCCCGTCCCCTAACCCTAACCCTAGCCCGAACCCTAACCCTAACCCTTCCCCGAAGCCTGACCCTCACCCGTCCCCGAATCCTAACCCGTACGCTGACACTAACCCGCGCCCTCACACGTACGCTCCCCCTAAAGCGTTGTCGTACCCTCACCTGGACCCTAAACCGTCCCCGTCCCCTAACCCTAACCCTAGCCCGAACCCTAACCCTAAACGTGCCCCGAAGCCTGACCCTCACCCGTCCCCTAATCCTAACCCGTACGCTGACACTAACCCGCGCCCTCACACGTACGCTCCCCCTAAAGCGTTGTCGTACCCTCACCTGGACCCTAAACCGTCCCCGTCCCCTAACCCTAACCCTAGCCCGAACCCTTACCCTAACCCTGCCCCGAAGCCTGACCCTCACCCGTCCCCTAATCCTAACCCGTACGCTGACACTAAACCGCGCCCTCACACGTACGCTCCCCCTAAAGCGTTGTCGTACCCTCACCTGGACCCTAAACCGTCCCCATCCCCTAACACTAACCCTAGCCCGAACCCTAACCCTAAACCTTCCCCGAAGCCTGACCCTCACCGGTCCCCTAATCCTAACCCGTACGCTGACACTAACCCGCGCCCTCACACGTACGCTCCCCCTAAAGCGTTGTCGTACCCTCACCTGGACCCTAAACCGTCCCCGTCCCCTAATCCTAACCCTAGCCCGAACCCTAACCCTAACCCTTCCCCGAAGCCTGACCCTCACCCGTCCCCTAATCCTAACCCGTACGCTGACACTAACCCGCGCCCTCACACGTACGCTCCCCCTAAAGCGTTGTCGTACCTCACCTGGACCCTAAACCGTCCCCATCCCCTAACCCTAAACCTAGCCCGAACCCTAACCCTAACCCTTCCCCGAAGCCTAACCCTCACCCGTCCCCTAATCCTAACCCGTACGCTGACACTAACCCGTGCCCTCACACGTACGCTCCCCCTAAAGCGTTGTCGTACCCTCACCTGGACCCTAACCCGTCCCCGTCCCCTAACCCTAACCCTAGCCCGAACCCTAACCCTAACCCTGCCCCGAAGCCTGACCCTCACCCGTCCCCTAATCCTAACCCGTACGCTGACACTAACCCGCGCCCTCACACGTACGCTCCCCCTAAAGCGTTGGCGTACCCTCACCTGGACCCTAAACCGTCCCCGTCCCCTAACCCTAACCCTAGCCCGAACCCTAACCCTAACCCTTCCCCGAAGCCTGACCCTCACCCGTCCCCTAATCCTAAGCCGTACGCTGACACTAACCCGCGCCCTCACACGTACGCTCCCCCTAAAGCGTTGTCGTACCCTCACCTGGACCCTAAACCATCCGCGTCCCCTAACCCTAACCCTAGCCCGAACCCTAACCCTAACCCTTCCCCGAAGCCTGACCCTCACCCGTCCCCTAATCCTAACCCGTACGCTGACACTAACCCGCGCCCTCACACGTACGCTCCCTCTAAAGCGTTGTCGTACCCTCACCTGGACCCTAAACCGTCCCCGTCCCCTAACCCTAACCCTAGCCCGAACCCTAACCCTAACCCTTCCCCGAAGCCTGACCCTCACCCATCCCCTAATCCTAACCCGTACGCTGACACTAACCCGCGCCCTCACACGTACGCTCCCCCTAAAGCGTTGTCGTACCCTCACCTGGACCCTAAACCGTCCCCGTCTCCTAACCCTAACCCTAGCCCGAACCCTAACCCTAACCCTTCCCCGAAGCCTGACCCTCACCCGTCCCCTAATCCTAACCCGTACGCTGACACTAACCCGCGCCCTCACACGTACGCTCCCCCTAAAGCGTTGTCGTACCCTCACCTGGACCCTAAACCGTCCCCGTCCCCTAACCCTAACCCTAGCCCGAACCCTAACCCTAACCCTGCCCCGAAGCCTGACCCTCACCCGTCCCCTAATCCTAACCCGTACGCTGACACTAACCCGCGCCCTCACACGTACGCTCCCCCTTAAGCGTTGTCGTACCCTCACCTGGACCCTAACCCGTCCCCGTCCCCTAACCCTAACCCTAGCCCGAACCCTAACCCTAACCCTGCCCCGAAGCCTGACCCTCACCCGTCCCCTAATCCTAACCCGTACGCTGACACTAACCCGCGCCCTCACACGTACGCTCCCCCTAAAGCGTTGTCGTACCCTCACCTGGACCCTAAACCGTCCCCGTCCCCTAACCCTAACCCTAGCCCGAACCCTAACCCTAACCCTTCCCCGAAGCCTGACCCTCACCCGTCCCCTAATCCTAAGCCGTACGCTGACACTAACCCGCGCCCTCACACGTACGCTCCCCCTAAAGCGTTGTCGTACCCTCACCTGGACCCTAAACCGTCCCCGTCCCCTAACCCTAACCCTAGCCCAAACCCTAACCCTAACCCTTCCCCGAAGCCTGACCCTCACCCGTCCCCTAATCCTAACCCGTACGCTGACACTAACCCGCGCCCTCACACGTACGCTCCCTCTAAAGCGTTGTCGTACCCTCACCTGGACCCTAAACCGTCCCCGTCCCCTAACCCTAACCCTAGCCCGAACCCTAACCCTAACCCTTCCCCGAAGCCTGACCCTCACCCGTCCCCTAATCCTAACCCGTACGCTGACACTAACCCACGCCCTCACACGTACGCTCCCCCTAAAGCGTTGTCGTACCCTCACCTGGACCCTAAACCGTCCCCGTCCCCTAACCCTAACCCTAGCCCGAACCCTAACCCTAACCCTTCCCCGAAGCCTGACCCTCACCCGTCCCCTAATCCTAACCCATACGCTGACACTAACCCGCGCCCTCACACGTACGCTCCCCCTAAAGCGTTGTCGTACCCTCACCTGGACCCTAAACCGTCCCCGTCACCTAACCCTAAACCTAGCCCGAACCCTAACCCTAACCCTTCCCCGAAGCCTGACCCTCACCCGTCCCCTAATCCTAACCCGTACGCTGACACTAACCCGCGCCCTCACACGTACGCTCCCCCTAAAGCGTTGTCGTACCCTCACCTGGACCCTAAACCGTCCCCGTCCCCTAACCCTAACCCTAGCCCGAACCCTAACCCTAACCCTTCCCCGAAGCCTGACCCTCACCCGTCCCCTAATCCTAACCCGTACGCTGACACTAACCCGCGCCCTCACACGTACGCTCCCCCTAAAGCGTTGTCGTACCCTCACCTGGACCCTAAACCGTCCCCGTCCCCTAACCCTAACCCTAGCCCGAACCCTAACCCTAACCCTTCCCCGAAGCCTGACCCTCACCCGTCCCCTAATCCTAACCCGTACGCTGACACTAACCCGCGCCCTCACACGTACGCTCCCCCTAAAGCGTTGTCGTACCCTCACCTGGACCCTAAACCGTCCCCGTCCCCTAACCCTAACCCTAGCCCGAACCCTAACCCTAACCCTTCCCCGAAGCCTGACCCTAACCCGTCCCCTAATCCTAACCCGTACGCTGACACTAACCCGCGCCCTCACACGTACGCTCCCCCTAAAGCGTTGTCGTACCCTCACCTGGACCCTAAACCGTCCCCGTCCCCTAACCCTAACCCTAGCCCGAACCCTAACCCTAACCCTTCCCCGAAGCCTGACCCTCACCCGTCCCCTAATTCTAACCCGTACGCTGACACTAACCCGCGCCCTCACACGTACGCTCCCCCTAAAGCGTTGTCGTACCCTCACCTGGACCCTAAACCGTCCCCGTCCCCTAACCCTAACCCTAGCCCGAACCCTAACCCTAACCCTTCCCCGAAGCCTGACACTCACCCGTCCCCTAATCCTAACCCGTACGCTGATACTAACCCGCGCCCTCACACGTACGCTCCCCCTAAAGCGTTGTCGTACCCTCACCTGGACCCTAAACCGTCCCCGTCCCCTAACCCTAACCCTAGCCCGAACCCTAACCCTAACCCTTCCCCGAAGCCTGACCCTCACCCGTCCCCTAATCCTAACCCGTACGCTGACACTAACCCGCGCCCTCACACGTACGCTCCCCCTAAAGCGTTGTCGTACCCTCACCTGGACCCTAACCCGTCACCGTCCCCTAACCCTAACCCTAGCCCGAACCCTAACCCTAACCCTGCCCCGAAGCCTGACCCTCACCCGTCCCATAATCCTAACCCGTACGCTGACACTAACCCGCGCCCTCACACGTACGCTCCCCCTAAAGCGTTGTCGTACCCTCACCTGGACCCTAAACCGTCCCCGTCCCCTAACCCTAACCCTAGCCCGAACCCTAACCCTAACCCTGCCCCGAAGCCTGACCCTCACCCGTCCTCTAATCCTAACCCGTACGCTGACACTAACCCGCGCCCTCACACGTACGCTCCCCCTAAAGCGTTGTCGTACCCTCACCTGGACCCTAAACCGTCCCCGTCCCCTAACCCTAACCCTAGCCCGAACCCTAACCCTAACCCTTCCCCGAAGCCTGACCCTCACCCGTCCCCTAATCCTAACCCGTACGCTGACACTAACCCGTGCCCTCACACGTACGCTCCCCCTCAAGCGTTGTCGTACCCTCACCTGGACCCTAAACCGTCCCCGTCCCCAACCCTAACCCTAGCCCGAACCCTAACCCTAACCCTTCCCCGAAGCCTGACCCTCACCCGTCCCCTAATCCTAACCCGTACGCTGACACTAACCCGCGCCCTCACACGTACGCTCCCCCTAAAGCGTTGTCGTACCCTCACCTGGACCCTAAACCGTCCCCGTCCCCTAACCCTAACCCTAGCCCGAACCCTAACCCTAACCCTTCCCCGAAGCCTGACCCTCACCCGTCCCCGAATCCTAACCCGTACGCTGACACTAACCCGCGCCCTCACACGTACGCTCCCCCTAAAGCCTTGTCGTATGCTCACCTGGACCCTAAACCGTCCCCGTCCCCTAACCCTAACCCTAGCCCGAACCCTAACCCTAACCCTGCCCCGAAGCCTGACCCTCACCCGTCCCCTAATCCTAACCCGTACGCTGACACTAACCCGGGCCCTCACACGTACGCTCCCCCTAAAGCGTTGTCGTACCATCACCTGGACCCTAACCCATCCCCGTCCCCTAACCCTAACCCTAGCCCGAACCCTAACCCTAACCCTGCCCCGAAGCCTGACCCTCACCCGTCCCCTAATCCTAACCCGTACGCTGACACTAACCCGCGCCCTCACACGTACGCTCCCCCTAAAGCGTTGTCGTACCCTCACCTGGACCCTAACCCGTCCCCGTCCCCTAACCCTAACCCTAGCCCGAACCCTAACCCTAACCCTGCCCCGAAGCCTGACCCTCACCCGTCCCCTAATCCTAACCCGTACGCTGACACTAACCAGCGCCCTCACACGTACGCTCCCCCTAAAGCGTTGTCGTACCCTCACCTGGACCCTAAACCGTCCCCGTCCCCTAACCCTAAACCTAGCCCGAACCCTAACCCTAACCCTTCCCCGAAGCCTGACCCTCACCCGTCCCCTAAACCTAACCCGTACGCTGACACTAACCCGCGCCCTCACACGTACGCTCCCCCTAAAGCGTTGTCGTACCCTCACCTGGACCCTAAACCGTCCGCGTCCCCTAACCCTAACCCTAGCCCGAACCCTAACCCTAACCCTTCCCCGAAGCCTGACCCTCATCCGTCCCCTAATCCTAACCCGTACGCTGACACTAACCCGCGCCCTCACACGTACGCTCCCTCTAAAGCGTTGTCGTACCCTCACCTGGACCCTAAACCGTCCCCGTCCCCTAACCCTAACCCTAGCCCGAACCCTAACCCTAACCCTGCCCCGAAGCCTGACCCTCCCCCGTCCCCTAATCCTAACCCGTACGCTGACACTAACCCGTGCCCTCACACGTACGCTCCCCCTAAAGCGTTGTCGTACCCTCACCTGGACCCTAAACCGTCCCCGTCCCCTAACCCTAACCCTAGCCCGAACCCTAACCCTAACCCTGCCCCGAAGCCTGACCCTCACCCGTCCCCTAATCCTAACCCGTACGCTGACACTAACCCGCGCCCTCACACGTACGCTCCCCCTAAAGCGTTGTCGTACCCTCACCTGGACCCTAAACCGTCCCCGTCCCCTAACCCTAACCCTAGCCCGAACCCTAACCCTAACCCTTCCCCGAAGCCTGACCCTCACCCGTCCCCTAATCCTAACCCGTACGCTGACACTAACCCGCGCCCTCACACGTACGCTCCCCCTAAAGCGTTGTCGTACCCTCACCTGGACCCTAAACCGTCCCCGTCCCCTAACCCTAACCCTAGCCCGAACCCTAACCCTAACCCTTCCCCGAAGCCTGACCCTCACCCGTCCCCGAATCCTAACCCGTACGCTGACACTAACCCGCGCCCTCACACGTACGCTCCCCCTAAAGCCTTGTCGTATGCTCACCTGGACCCTAAACCGTCCCCGTCCCCTAACCCTAACCCTAGCCCGAACCCTAACCCTAACCCTGCCCCGAAGCCTGACCCTCACCCGTCCCCTAATCCTAACCCGTACGCTGACACTAACCCGGGCCCTCACACGTACGCTCCCCCTAAAGCGTTGTCGTACCATCACCTGGACCCTAACCCATCCCCGTCCCCTAACCCTAACCCTAGCCCGAACCCTAACCCTAACCCTGCCCCGAAGCCTGACCCTCACCCGTCCCCTAATCCTAACCCGTACGCTGACACTAACCCGCGCCCTCACACGTACGCTCCCCCTAAAGCGTTGTCGTACCCTCACCTGGACCCTAACCCGTCCCCGTCCCCTAACCCTAACCCTAGCCCGAACCCTAACCCTAACCCTGCCCCGAAGCCTGACCCTCACCCGTCCCCTAATCCTAACCCGTACGCTGACACTAACCAGCGCCCTCACACGTACGCTCCCCCTAAAGCGTTGTCGTACCCTCACCTGGACCCTAAACCGTCCCCGTCCCCTAACCCTAAACCTAGCCCGAACCCTAACCCTAACCCTTCCCCGAAGCCTGACCCTCACCCGTCCCCTAAACCTAACCCGTACGCTGACACTAACCCGCGCCCTCACACGTACGCTCCCCCTAAAGCGTTGTCGTACCCTCACCTGGACCCTAAACCGTCCGCGTCCCCTAACCCTAACCCTAGCCCGAACCCTAACCCTAACCCTTCCCCGAAGCCTGACCCTCATCCGTCCCCTAATCCTAACCCGTACGCTGACACTAACCCGCGCCCTCACACGTACGCTCCCTCTAAAGCGTTGTCGTACCCTCACCTGGACCCTAAACCGTCCCCGTCCCCTAACCCTAACCCTAGCCCGAACCCTAACCCTAACCCTGCCCCGAAGCCTGACCCTCCCCCGTCCCCTAATCCTAACCCGTACGCTGACACTAACCCGTGCCCTCACACGTACGCTCCCCCTAAAGCGTTGTCGTACCCTCACCTGGACCCTAAACCGTCCCCGTCCCCTAACCCTAACCCTAGCCCGAACCCTAACCCTAACCCTGCCCCGAAGCCTGACCCTCACCCGTCCCCTAATCCTAACCCGTACGCTGACACTAACCCGCGCCCTCACACGTACGCTCCCCCTAAAGCGTTGTCGTACCCTCACCTGGACCCTAAACCGTCCCCGTCCCCTAACCCTAACCCTAGCCCGAAACCTAACCCTAACCCTTCCCCGAAGCCTGACCCTCACCCGTCCCCTAATCCTAACCCGTACGCTGACACTAACCCGCGCCCTCACACGTACGCTCCCCCTAAAGCGTTGTCGTACCCTCACCTGGACCCTAAACCGTCCCCGTCCCCTAACCCTAACCCTAGCCCGAACCCTAACCCTAACCCTTCCCCGAAGCCTGACCCTCACCCGTCCCCTAATCCTAACCCGTACGCTGACACTAACCCGCGCCCTCACACGTACGCTCCCCCTAAAGCGTTGTCGTACCCTCACCTGGACCCTAAACCGTCCCCGTCCCCTAAACCTAACCCTAGCCCGAACCCTAACCCTAACCCTTCCCCGAAGCCTGACACTCACCCGTCCCCTAATCCTAACCCGTACGCTGACACTGACCCGCGCCCTCACACGTAACGCTCCCCCTAAAGCGTTGTCGTACCCTCACCTGGACCCTAAACCGTCCCCGTCCCCTAACCCTAACCCTAGCCCGAACCCTAACCCTAACCCTTCCCCGAAGCCTGACCCTCACCCGTCCCCTAATCCTAACCCGTACGCTGACACTAACCCGCGCCCTCACACGTTCGCTCCCCCTAAAGCGTTGTCGTACCCTCACCTGGACCCTAAACCGTCCCCGTCCCCTAACCCTAACCCTAGCCCGAACCCTAACCCTAACACTGCCCCGAAGCCTGACCCTCACCCGTCCCCTAATCCTAACCCGTACGCTGACACTAACCCGCGCGCTCACACGTACGCTCCCCCTAAATCGTTGTCGTACCCTCACCTGGACCCTAACCCGTCCCCGTCCCCTAACCCTAACCCTAGCCCGAACCCTAACCCTAACCCTGCCCCGAAGCCTGACCCTCACCCGTCCCCTAATCCTAACCCGTACGCTGACACTAACCCGCGCCCTCACACGTACGCTCACCCTAAAGCGTTGTCGTACCCTCACCTGGACCCTAAACCGTCCCCGTCCCCTAACCCTAACCCTAGCCCGAACCCTAACCCTAACCCTTCCCCGAAGCCTGACCCTCACCCGTCCCCTAATCCTAACCCGTACGCTGACACTAACCCGCGCCCTCACACGTACGCTCCCCCTAAAGCGTTGTCGTACCCTCACCTGGACCCTAACCCGTCCCCGTCCCCTAACCCGAACCCTAGCCCGAACCCTAACCCTAACCCTTCCCCGAAGCCTGACCCTCACCCGTCCCCTAATCCTAACCCGTACGCTGACACTAACCCGCGCCCTCACACGTACGCTCCCCCTAAAGCGTTGTCGTACCCTCACCTGGACCCTAAACCGTCCCCGTCCCCTAACCCTAACCCTAGCCCGAACCCTAACCCTAACCCTTCCCCGAAGCCTGACCCTCACCCGTCCCCTAATCCTAACCCGTACGCTGACACTAACCCGCGCCCTCACACGTACGCTCCCCCAAAAGCGTTGTCGTACCCTCACCTGGACCCTAAACCGTCCCCGTCCCCTAACCCTAACCCTAGCCCGAACCCTAACCCTAACCCTTCCCCGAAGCCTGACCCTCACCCGTCCCCTAATCCTAACCCGTACGCTGACACTAACCCGCGCCCTCACACGTACGCTCCCCCTAAAGCGTTGTCGTACCCTCACCTGGACCCTAAACCGTCCCCGTCCCCTAACCCTAACCCTAGCCCGAACCCTAACCCTAACCTTTCCCCGAAGCCTGACACTCACCTGTCCCCTAATCCTAACCCGTACGCTGACACTAACCCGCGCCCTCACACGTACGCTCCCCCTAAAGCGTTGTCGTACCCTCACCTGGACCCTAAACCGTCCCCGTCCCCTAACCCTAACCCTAGCCCGAACCCTAACCCTAACCCTTCCCCGAAGCCTGACCCTCACCCGTCCCCTAATCCTAACCCGTACGCTGACACTAACCCGCGCCCTCACACGTACGCTCCCCCTAAAGCGTTGTCGTACCCTCAACTGGACCCTAAACCGTCCCCGTCCCCTAACCCTAACCCTAGCCCGAACCCTAACCCTAACCCTTCCCCGAAGCCTGATCCTCACCCGTCCCCTAATCCTAACCCGTACGCTGACACTAACCCGCGCCCTCACACGTACGCTCCCCCTAAAGCGTTGTCGTACCCTCACCTGGACCCTAAACCGTCCCCGTCCCCTAACCCTAACCCTAGACCGAACCCTAACCCTAACCCTGCCCCGAAGCCTGACCCTCACCCGTCCCCTAATCCTAACCCGTACGCTGACACTAACCCGCGCCCTCACACGTACGCTCCCCCTAAAGCGTTGTCGTACCCTCACCTGGACCCTAAACCGTCCCCATCCCCTAACCCTAACCCTAGCCCGAACCCTAACCCTAACCCTTCCCTGAAGCCTGACCCTCACCCGTCCCCTAATCCTAAACCGTACGCTGACACTAACCCGCGCCCTCACACGTACGCTCCCCCTAAAGCGTTGTCGTACCCTCACCTGGACCCTAAACCGTCCCCATCCCCTAACCCTAACCCTAGCCCGAACCCTAACCCTAACCCTTCCCCGAAGCCTGACCCTCACCCGTCCCCTAATCCTAACCCGTACGCTGACACTAACCCGCGCCCTCACACGTACGCTCCCCCTAAAGCGTTGTCGTACCCTCACCTGGACCCTAAACCGTCCCCGTCCCCTAACCCTAACCCTAGCCCGTACCCTAACCCTAAACCTGCCCCGAAGCCTGACCCTCACCCGTCCCCTAATCCTAACCCGTACGCTGACACTAACCCGCGCCCTCACACGTACGCTCCCCCTAAAGCGTTGCCGTACCCTCACCTGTACCCTAACCCGTCCCCGTCCCCTAACCCTAACCCTAGCCCGAACCCTAACCCTAAACCTGCCCCGAAGCCTGACCCTCACCCGTCCCCTAATCCTAACCCGTACGCTGACACTAACCCTCGCCCTCACACGTACGCTCCCCCTAAAGCGTTGTCGTACCCTCACCTGGACCCTAAACCGTCCCCGTCCCCTAACCCTAACCTTAGCCCGAACCCTAACCCTAACACTTCCCCGAAGCCTGACCCTCACCCGTCCCCTAATCCTAAGCCGTACGCTGACACTAACCCGCGCCCTCACACGTACGCTCCCCCTAAAGCGTTGTCGTACCCTCACCTGGACCCTAAACCGTCCCCGTCCCCTAACCCTAGCCCTAGCCCGAACCCTAACCCTAACCCTTCCCGGAAGCCTGACCCTCACCCGTCCCATAATTCTAACCCGTACGCTGACACTAACCCGCGCCCTCACACGTACGCTCCCTCTAAAGCGTTGTCGTACCCTCACCTGGACCCTAAACCGTCCCCGTCCCCTAACCCTATCCCTAACCCGAACCCTAACCCTAACACTTCCCCGAAGCCTGACCCTCACCCGTCCCCTAATCCTAACCCGTACGCTGACACTAACCCGCGCCCTCACACGTACGCTCCCCCTAAAGCGTTGTCGTACCCTCACCTGGACCCTAACCCGTCCCCGTCCCCTAACCCTAACCCTAGCCCGAACCCTAACCCTAACCCTTCCCCGAAGCCTGACCCTCACCCGTCCCCTAATCCTAACCCGTACGCTGACACTAACCCGCGCCCTCACACGTACGCTCCCCCTAAAGCGTTGTCGTACCCTCACCTGGACCCTAAACCGTCCCCGTCCCCTAACCCTAACCCTAGCCCGAACCCTAACCCTAACCCTTCCCCGAAGCCTGACCCTCACCCGTCCCCTAATCCTAAACCGTACGCTGACACTAACCCGCGCCCTCACACGTACGCTCCCCCTAAAGCGTTGTCGTACCCTCACCTGGACCCTAAACCGTCCCCGTCCCCTAACCCTAACCCTAGCCCGAACCCTAACCCTAACCCTGCCCCGAAGCCTGACCCTCACCCGTCCCCTAATCCTAACCCGTACGCTGACACTAACCCGCGCCCTCACACGTACGCTCCCCCTAAAGCGTTGTCGTACCCTCACCTGGACCCTAAACCGTCCCCGTCCCCTAACCCTAACCCTAGCCCGAACCCTAACCCTAACCCTTCCCCGAAGCCTGACCCTCACCCGTCCCCTAATCCTAACCCGTACGCTGACACTAACCCGCGCCCTCACACGTACGCTCCCCCTAAAGCGTTGTCGTACCCTCACCTGGACCCTAAACCGTCCCCGTCCCCTAACCCTAACCCTAGCCCGAACCCTAACCCTAACCCTTCCCCGAAGCCTGACCCTCACCCGTCCCCTAATCCTAACCCGTACGCTGACACTAACCCGCGCCCTCACACGTACGCTCCCCCTAAAGCGTTGTCGTACCCTCACCTGGACCCTAAACCGTCCCCGTCCCCTAACCCTAACCCTAGCCCGAACCCTAACCCTAACCCTTCCCCGAAGCCTGACCCTCACCCGTCCCCTAATCCTAACCCGTACGCTGACACTAACCCGCGCCCTCACACGTACGCTCCCCCTAAAGCGTTGTCGTACCCTCACCTGGACCCTAAACCGTCCCCGTCCCCTAACCCTAACCCTAGCCCGAACCCTAACCCTAACCCTTCCCCGAAGCCTGACCCTCACCCGTCCCCTAATCCTAACCCGTACGCTGACACTAACCCGCGCCCTCACACGTACGCTCCCCCTAAAGCGTTGTCGTACCCTCACCTGGACCCTAAACCGTCCCCGTCCCCTAACCCTAACCCTAGCCCGTACCCTAACCCTAACCCTGCCCCGAAGCCTGACCCTCACCCGTCCCCTAATCCTAACCCGTACGCTGACACTAACCCGCGCCCTCACACGTACGCTCCCCCTAAAGGGTTGTCGTACCCTCACCTGGACCCTAAACCGTCCCTTTCCCCTAACCCTAACCCTAGCCCGAACCCTAACCCTAACCCTGCCCCGAAGCCTGACCCTCACCCGTCCCCTAATCCTAACCCGTACGCTGACACTAACCCGCGCCCTCACACGTACGCTCCCCCTAAAGCGTTGTCGTACCCTCACCTGCACCCTAACCCGTCCCCGTCCCCTAACCCTAACCCTAGCCCGAACCCTAACCCTAACCCTGCCCCGAAGCCTGACCCTCACCCGTCCCCTAATCCTAACCCGTACGCTGACACTAAACCGCGCCCTCACACGTACGCTACCCCTAAAGCGTTGTCGTACCCTCACCTGGACCCTAAACCGTCCCCGTCCCCTAACCCTAACCCTAGCCCGAACCCTAACCCTAACCCTTCCCCGAAGCCTGACCCTCACCCGTCCCCTAATCCTAACCCGTACGCTGACACTAACCCGCGCCCTCACACGTACGCTCCCCCTAAAGCGTTGTCGTACCCTCACCTGGACCCTAAACCGTCCCCGTCCCCTAACCCTAACCCTAGCCCGAACCCTAACCCTAACCCTTCCCTGAAGCCTGACCCTCACCCGTCCCCTAATCCTAACCCGTACGCTGACACTAATCCGCGCCCTCACACGTACGCTCCCCCTAAAGCGTTGTCGTACCCTCACCTGGACCCTAAACCGTCCCCGTCCCCTAACCCTAACCCTAGCCCGAACCCTAACCCTAACCCTTCCCCGAAGCCTGACCCTCACCCGTCCCCTAATCCTAAGCCGTACGCTGACACTAACCCGCGCCCTCACACGTACGCTCCCCCTAAAGCGTTGTCGTACCCTCACCTGGACCCTAAACCGTCCCCGTCCCCTAACCCTAACCCTAGCCCGAACCCTAACCCTAACCCTTCCCCGAAGCCTGACCCTCACCCGTCCCCTAATCCTAACCCGTACGCTGACACTAACCCGCGCCCTCACACGTACGCTCCCCCTAAAGCGTTGTCGTACCCTCACCTGGACCCTAAACCGTCCCCGTCCCCTAACCCTAACCCTAGCCCGAACCCTAACCCTAACCCTTCCCCGAAGCCTGACCCTCACCCGTCCCCTAATCCTAACCCGTACGCTGACACTAACCCGCGCCCTCACACGTACGCTCCCCCTAAAGCGTTGTCGTACCCTCACCTGGACCCTAAACCGTCCCCGTCCCCTAAACCTAACCCTAGCCCGAACCCTAACCCTAACCCTTCCCCGAAGCCTGACACTCACCCGTCCCCTAATCCTAACCCGTACGCTGACACTGACCCGCGCCCTCACACGTAACGCTCCCCCTAAAGCGTTGTCGTACCCTCACCTGGACCCTAAACCGTCCCCGTCCCCTAACCCTAACCCTAGCCCGAACCCTAACCCTAACCCTTCCCCGAAGCCTGACCCTCACCCGTCCCCTAATCCTAACCCGTACGCTGACACTAACCCGCGCCCTCACACGTTCGCTCCCCCTAAAGCGTTGTCGTACCCTCACCTGGACCCTAAACCGTCCCCGTCCCCTAACCCTAACCCTAGCCCGAACCCTAACCCTAACACTGCCCCGAAGCCTGACCCTCACCCGTCCCCTAATCCTAACCCGTACGCTGACACTAACCCGCGCGCTCACACGTACGCTCCCCCTAAATCGTTGTCGTACCCTCACCTGGACCCTAACCCGTCCCCGTCCCCTAACCCTAACCCTAGCCCGAACCCTAACCCTAACCCTGCCCCGAAGCCTGACCCTCACCCGTCCCCTAATCCTAACCCGTACGCTGACACTAACCCGCGCCCTCACACGTACGCTCACCCTAAAGCGTTGTCGTACCCTCACCTGGACCCTAAACCGTCCCCGTCCCCTAACCCTAACCCTAGCCCGAACCCTAACCCTAACCCTTCCCCGAAGCCTGACCCTCACCCGTCCCCTAATCCTAACCCGTACGCTGACACTAACCCGCGCCCTCACACGTACGCTCCCCCTAAAGCGTTGTCGTACCCTCACCTGGACCCTAACCCGTCCCCGTCCCCTAACCCGAACCCTAGCCCGAACCCTAACCCTAACCCTTCCCCGAAGCCTGACCCTCACCCGTCCCCTAATCCTAACCCGTACGCTGACACTAACCCGCGCCCTCACACGTACGCTCCCCCTAAAGCGTTGTCGTACCCTCACCTGGACCCTAAACCGTCCCCGTCCCCTAACCCTAACCCTAGCCCGAACCCTAACCCTAACCCTTCCCCGAAGCCTGACCCTCACCCGTCCCCTAATCCTAACCCGTACGCTGACACTAACCCGCGCCCTCACACGTACGCTCCCCCAAAAGCGTTGTCGTACCCTCACCTGGACCCTAAACCGTCCCCGTCCCCTAACCCTAACCCTAGCCCGAACCCTAACCCTAACCCTTCCCCGAAGCCTGACCCTCACCCGTCCCCTAATCCTAACCCGTACGCTGACACTAACCCGCGCCCTCACACGTACGCTCCCCCTAAAGCGTTGTCGTACCCTCACCTGGACCCTAAACCGTCCCCGTCCCCTAACCCTAACCCTAGCCCGAACCCTAACCCTAACCTTTCCCCGAAGCCTGACACTCACCTGTCCCCTAATCCTAACCCGTACGCTGACACTAACCCGCGCCCTCACACGTACGCTCCCCCTAAAGCGTTGTCGTACCCTCACCTGGACCCTAAACCGTCCCCGTCCCCTAACCCTAACCCTAGCCCGAACCCTAACCCTAACCCTTCCCCGAAGCCTGACCCTCACCCGTCCCCTAATCCTAACCCGTACGCTGACACTAACCCGCGCCCTCACACGTACGCTCCCCCTAAAGCGTTGTCGTACCCTCAACTGGACCCTAAACCGTCCCCGTCCCCTAACCCTAACCCTAGCCCGAACCCTAACCCTAACCCTTCCCCGAAGCCTGATCCTCACCCGTCCCCTAATCCTAACCCGTACGCTGACACTAACCCGCGCCCTCACACGTACGCTCCCCCTAAAGCGTTGTCGTACCCTCACCTGGACCCTAAACCGTCCCCGTCCCCTAACCCTAACCCTAGCCCGAACCCTAACCCTAACCCTGCCCCGAAGCCTGACCCTCACCCGTCCCCTAATCCTAACCCGTACGCTGACACTAACCCGCGCCCTCACACGTACGCTCCCCCTAAAGCGTTGTCGTACCCTCACCTGGACCCTAAACCGTCCCCATCCCCTAACCCTAACCCTAGCCCGAACCCTAACCCTAACCCTTCCCTGAAGCCTGACCCTCACCCGTCCCCTAATCCTAAACCGTACGCTGACACTAACCCGCGCCCTCACACGTACGCTCCCCCTAAAGCGTTGTCGTACCCTCACCTGGACCCTAAACCGTCCCCATCCCCTAACCCTAACCCTAGCCCGAACCCTAACCCTAACCCTTCCCCGAAGCCTGACCCTCACCCGTCCCCTAATCCTAACCCGTACGCTGACACTAACCCGCGCCCTCACACGTACGCTCCCCCTAAAGCGTTGTCGTACCCTCACCTGGACCCTAAACCGTCCCCGTCCCCTAACCCTAACCCTAGCCCGTACCCTAACCCTAAACCTGCCCCGAAGCCTGACCCTCACCCGTCCCCTAATCCTAACCCGTACGCTGACACTAACCCGCGCCCTCACACGTACGCTCCCCCTAAAGCGTTGCCGTACCCTCACCTGTACCCTAACCCGTCCCCGTCCCCTAACCCTAACCCTAGCCCGAACCCTAACCCTAAACCTGCCCCGAAGCCTGACCCTCACCCGTCCCCTAATCCTAACCCGTACGCTGACACTAACCCTCGCCCTCACACGTACGCTCCCCCTAAAGCGTTGTCGTACCCTCACCTGGACCCTAAACCGTCCCCGTCCCCTAACCCTAACCTTAGCCCGAACCCTAACCCTAACACTTCCCCGAAGCCTGACCCTCACCCGTCCCCTAATCCTAAGCCGTACGCTGACACTAACCCGCGCCCTCACACGTACGCTCCCCCTAAAGCGTTGTCGTACCCTCACCTGGACCCTAAACCGTCCCCGTCCCCTAACCCTAGCCCTAGCCCGAACCCTAACCCTAACCCTTCCCGGAAGCCTGACCCTCACCCGTCCCATAATTCTAACCCGTACGCTGACACTAACCCGCGCCCTCACACGTACGCTCCCTCTAAAGCGTTGTCGTACCCTCACCTGGACCCTAAACCGTCCCCGTCCCCTAACCCTATCCCTAACCCGAACCCTAACCCTAACACTTCCCCGAAGCCTGACCCTCACCCGTCCCCTAATCCTAACCCGTACGCTGACACTAACCCGCGCCCTCACACGTACGCTCCCCCTAAAGCGTTGTCGTACCCTCACCTGGACCCTAACCCGTCCCCGTCCCCTAACCCTAACCCTAGCCCGAACCCTAACCCTAACCCTTCCCCGAAGCCTGACCCTCACCCGTCCCCTAATCCTAACCCGTACGCTGACACTAACCCGCGCCCTCACACGTACGCTCCCCCTAAAG
The DNA here is from genome assembly GCF_964374135.1 of Grampus griseus. Classification (NCBI taxonomy): domain Eukaryota; kingdom Metazoa; phylum Chordata; class Mammalia; order Artiodactyla; family Delphinidae; genus Grampus; species Grampus griseus. The sequence continues at coordinate 93,175 of NW_028132855.1, forward strand.
CGTTGTCGTACCCTCACCTGGACCCTAAACCGTCCCCGTCCCCTAACCCTAACCCTAGCCCGAACCCTAACCCTAACCCTTCCCCGAAGCCTGACCCTCACCCGTCCCCTAATCCTAAACCGTACGCTGACACTAACCCGCGCCCTCACACGTACGCTCCCCCTAAAGCGTTGTCGTACCCTCACCTGGACCCTAAACCGTCCCCGTCCCCTAACCCTAACCCTAGCCCGAACCCTAACCCTAACCCTGCCCCGAAGCCTGACCCTCACCCGTCCCCTAATCCTAACCCGTACGCTGACACTAACCCGCGCCCTCACACGTACGCTCCCCCTAAAGCGTTGTCGTACCCTCACCTGGACCCTAAACCGTCCCCGTCCCCTAACCCTAACCCTAGCCCGAACCCTAACCCTAACCCTTCCCCGAAGCCTGACCCTCACCCGTCCCCTAATCCTAACCCGTACGCTGACACTAACCCGCGCCCTCACACGTACGCTCCCCCTAAAGCGTTGTCGTACCCTCACCTGGACCCTAAACCGTCCCCGTCCCCTAACCCTAACCCTAGCCCGAACCCTAACCCTAACCCTTCCCCGAAGCCTGACCCTCACCCGTCCCCTAATCCTAACCCGTACGCTGACACTAACCCGCGCCCTCACACGTATGCTCCCCCTAAAGCGTTGTCGTACCCTCACCTGGACCCTAAACCGTCCCCGTCCCCTAACCCTAACCCTAGCCCGAACCCTAACCCTAACCCTTCCCCGAAGCCTGACCCTCACCCGTCCCCTAATCCTAACCCGTACGCTGACACTAACCCGCGCCCTCACACGTACGCTCCCCCTAAAGCGTTGTCGTACCCTCACCTGGACCCTAAACCGTCCCCGTCCCCTAACCCTAACCCTAGCCCGAACCCTAACCCTAACCCTTCCCCGAAGCCTGACCCTCACCCGTCCCCTAATCCTAACCCGTACGCTGACACTAACCCGCGCCCTCACACGTACGCTCCCCCTAAAGCGTTGTCGTACCCTCACCTGGACCCTAAACCGTCCCCGTCCCCTAACCCTAACCCTAGCCCGTACCCTAACCCTAACCCTGCCCCGAAGCCTGACCCTCACCCGTCCCCTAATCCTAACCCGTACGCTGACACTAACCCGCGCCCTCACACGTACGCTCCCCCTAAAGGGTTGTCGTACCCTCACCTGGACCCTAAACCGTCCCTTTCCCCTAAACCTAACCCTAGCCCGAACCCTAACCCTAACCCTGCCCCGAAGCCTGACCCTCACCCGTCCCCTAATCCTAACCCGTACGCTGACACTAACCCGCGCCCTCACACGTACGCTCCCCCTAAAGCGTTGTCGTACCCTCACCTGCACCCTAACCCGTCCCCGTCCCCTAACCCTAACCCTAGCCCGAACCCTAACCCTAACCCTGCCCCGAAGCCTGACCCTCACCCGTCCCCTAATCCTAACCCGTACGCTGACACTAAACCGCGCCCTCACACGTACGCTACCCCTAAAGCGTTGTCGTACCCTCACCTGGACCCTAAACCGTCCCCGTCCCCTAACCCTAACCCTAGCCCGAACCCTAACCCTAACCCTTCCCCGAAGCCTGACCCTCACCCGTCCCCTAATCCTAACCCGTACGCTGACACTAACCCGCGCCCTCACACGTACGCTCCCCCTAAAGCGTTGTCGTACCCTCACCTGGACCCTAAACCGTCCCCGTCCCCTAACCCTAACCCTAGCCCGAACCCTAACCCTAACCCTTCCCTGAAGCCTGACCCTCACCCGTCCCCTAATCCTAACCCGTACGCTGACACTAATCCGCGCCCTCACACGTACGCTCCCCCTAAAGCGTTGTCGTACCCTCACCTGGACCCTAAACCGTCCCCGTCCCCTAACCCTAACCCTAGCCCGAACCCTAACCCTAACCCTTCCCCGAAGCCTGACCCTCACCCGTCCCCTAATCCTAAGCCGTACGCTGACACTAACCCGCGCCCTCACACGTACGCTCCCCCTAAAGCGTTGTCGTACCCTCACCTGGACCCTAAACCGTCCCCGTCCCCTAACCCTAACCCTAGCCCGAACCCTAACCCTAACCCTTCCCCGAAGCCTGACCCTCACCCGTCCCCTAATCCTAACCCGTACGCTGACACTAACCCGCGCCCTCACACGTACGCTCCCTCTAAAGCGTTGTCGTACCCTCACCTGGACCCTAAACCGTCCCCGTCCCCTAACCCTATCCCTAGCCGGAACCCTAACCCTAACCCTTCCCCGAAGCCTGACCCTCACCCGTCCCCTAATCCTAACCCGTACGCTGACACTAACCCGCGCCCTCACACGTACGCTCCCCCTAAAGCGTTGTCGTACCCTCACCTGGACCCTAAACCGTCCCCGTCCCCTAACCCTAACCCTAGCCCGAACCCTAACCCTAACCCTTCCCCGAAGCCTGACCCTCACCCGTCCCCTAATCCTAACCCGTACGCTGACACTAACCCGCGCCCTCACACATACGCTCCCCCTAAAGCGTTGTCGTACCCTCACCTGGACCCTAAACCGTCCCCGTCCCCTAACCCTAACCCTAGCCCGAACCCTAACCCTAACCCTTCCCCGAAGCCTGACCCTCACCCGTCCCCTAATCCTAACCCGTACGCTGACACTAACCCGCGCCCTCACACGTACGCTCCCCCTAAAGCGTTGTCGTACCCTCACCTGGACCCTAAACCGTCCCCGTCCCCTAACCCTAACCCTAGCCCGAACCCTAACCCTAACCTTTCCCCGAAGCCTGACCCTCACCCGTCCCCTAATCCTAACCCGTACGCTGACACTAACCCGCGCCCTCACACGTACGCTCCCCCTAAAGCGTTGTCGTACCCTCACCTGGACCCTAAACCGTCCCCGTCCCCTAACCCTATCCCGAACCCTAACCCTAACCCTTCCCCGAAGCCTGACCCTCACCCGTCCCCTAATCCTAACCCGTACGCTGACACTAACCCGTGCCCTCACACGTACGCTCCCCCTAAAGCGTTGTCGTACCCTCACCTGGACCCTAAACCGTCCCCGTCCCCTAACCCTAACCCTAGCCCGAACCCTAACCCTAACCCTTCCCCGAAGCCTGACCCTCACCCGTCCCCTAATCCTAACCCGTACGCTGACACTAACCCGCGCCCTCACACGTACGCTCCCCCTAAAGCGTTGTCGTACCCTCACCTGGACCCTAAACCGTCCCCGTCCCCTAACCCTAACCCTAGCCCGAACCCTAACCCTAACCCTGCCCCGAAGCCTGACCCTCACCCGTCCCCTAATCCTAACCCGTACGCTGACACTAACCCGCGCCCTCACACGTACGCTCCCCCTAAAGCGTTGTCGTACCCTCACCTGCACCCTAACCCGTCCCCGTCCCCTAACCCTAACCCTAGCCCGAACCCTAACCCTAACCCTGCCCCGAAGCCTGACCCTCACCCGTCCCCTAATCCTAACCCGTACGCTGACACTAAACCGCGCCCTCACACGTACGCTCCCCCTAAAGCGTTGTCGTACCCTCACCTGGACCCTAAACCGTCCCCGTCCCCTAACCCTAACCCTAGCCCGAACCCTAACCCTAACCCTTCCCCGAAGCCTGACCCTCACCCGTCCCCTAATCCTAACCCGTACGCTGACACTAACCCGCGCCCTCACACGTACGCTCCCCCTAAAGCGTTGTCGTACCCTCACCTGGACCCTAAACCGTCCCCGTCCCCTAACCCTAACCCTAGCCCGAACCCTAACCCTAACCCTTCCCCGAAGCCTGACCCTCACCCGTCCCCTAATCCTAACCCGTACGCTGACACTAACCCGCGCCCTCACACGTACGCTCCCCCTAAAGCGTTGTCGTACCCTCACCTGGACCCTAAACCGTCCCCGTCCCCTAACCCTAACCCTAGCCCGAACCCTAACCCTAACCCTTCCCCGAAGCCTGACCCTCACCCGTCCCCTAATCCTAACCCGTACGCTGACACTAACCCGCGCCCTCACACGTACGCTCCCCCTAAAGCGTTCTCGTACCCTCACCTGGACCCTAAACCGTCCCCGTCCCCTAACCCTAACCCTAGCCCGTACCCTAACCCTAACCCTGCCCCGAAGCCTGACCCTCACCCGTCCCCTAATCCTAACCCGTACGCTGACACTAACCCGCGCCCTCACACGTACGCTCCCCCTAAAGGGTTGTCGTACCCTCACCTGGACCCTAAACCGTCCCTTTCCCCTAACCCTAACCCTAGCCCGAACCCTAACCCTAAACCTGCCCCGAAGCCTGACCCTCACCCGTCCCCTAATCCTAACCCGTACGCTGACACTAACCCGCGCCCTCACACGTACGCTCCCCCTAAAGCGTTGTCGTACCCTCACCTGCACCCTAACCCGTCCCCGTCCCCTAACCCTAACCCTAGCCCGAACCCTAACCCTAACCCTGCCCCGAAGCCTGACCCTCACCCGTCCCCTAATCCTAACCCGTACGCTGACACTAAACCGCGCCCTCACACGTACGCTCCCCCTAAAGCGTTGTCGTACCCTCACCTGGACCCTAAACCGTCCCCGTCCCCTAACCCTAACCCTAGCCCGAACCCTAACCCTAACCCTTCCCCGAAGCCTGACCCTCACCCGTCCCCTAATCCTAACCCGTACGCTGACACTAACCCGCGCCCTCACACGTACGCTCCCCCTAAAGCGTTGTCGTACCCTCACCTGGACCCTAAACCGTCCCCGTCCCCTAACCCTAACCCTAGCCCGAACCCTAACCCTAACCCTTCCCTGAAGCCTGACCCTCACCCGTCCCCTAATCCTAACCCGTACGCTGACACTAATCCGCGCCCTCACACGTACGCTCCCCCTAAAGCGTTGTCGTACCCTCACCTGGACCCTAAACCGTCCCCGTCCCCTAACCCTAACCCTAGCCCGAACCCTAACCCTAACCCTTCCCCGAAGCCTGACCCTCACCCGTCCCCTAATCCTAACCCGTACGCTGACACTAACCCGCGCCCTCACACGTACGCTCCCCCTAAAGCGTTGTCGTACCCTCACCTGGACCCTAAACCGTCCCCGTCCCCTAACGCTAACCCTAGCCCGAACCCTAACCCTAACCCTTCCCCGAAGCCTGACCCTCACCCGTCCCCTAATCCTAACCCGTACGCTGACACTAACCCGCGCCCTCACACGTACGCTCCCTCTAAAGCGTTGTCGTACCCTCACCTGGACCCTAAACCGTCCCCGTCCCCTAACCCTATCCCTAGCCGGAACCCTAACCCTAACCCTTCCCCGAAGCCTGACCCTCACCCGTCCCATAATCCTAACCCGTACGCTGACACTAACCCGCGCCCTCACACGTACGCTCCCCCTAAAGCGTTGTCGTACCCTCACCTGGACCCTAAACCGTCCCCGTCCCCTAACCCTAACCCTAGCCCGAACCCTAACCCTAACCCTTCCCCGAAGCCTGACCCTCACCCGTCCCCTAATCCTAACCCGTACGCTGACACTAACCCGCGCCCTCACACGTACGCTCCCCCTAAAGCGTTGTCGTACCCTCACCTGGACCCTAAACCGTCCCCGTCCCCTAACCCTAACCCTAGCCCGAACCCTAACCCTAACCCTTCCCCGAAGCCTGACCCTCACCCGTCCCCTAATCCTAACCCGTACGCTGACACTAACCCGCGCCCTCACACGTACGCTCCCCCTAAAGCGTTGTCGTACCCTCACCTGGACCCTAAACCGTCCCCGTCCCCTAACCCTAACCCTAGCCCGAACCCTAACCCTAACCTTTCCCCGAAGCCTGACCCTCACCCGTCCCCTAATCCTAACCCGTACGCTGACACTAACCCGCACCCTCACACGTACGCTCCCCCTAAAGCGTTGTCGTACCCTCACCTGGACCCTAAACCGTCCCCATCCCCTAACCCTAGCCCGAACCCTAACCCTAACCCTTCCCCGAAGCCTGACCCTCACCCGTCCCCTAATCCTAACCCGTACGCTGACACTAACCCGCGCCCTCACACGTACGCTCCCCCTAAAGCGTTGTCGTACCCTCACCTGGACCCTAAACCGTCCCCGTCCCCTAACCGTAACCCTAGCCCGAACCCTAACCCTAACCCTTCCCCGAAGCCTGACCCTCACCCGTCCCCTAATCCTAACCCGTACGCTGACACTAACCCGCGCCCTCACACGTACGCTCCCCCTAAAGCGTTGTCGTACCCTCACCTGGACCCTAAACCGTCCCCGTCCCCTAACCCTAACCCTAGCCCGAACCCTAACCCTAACCCTTCCCCGAAGCCTGACCCTCACCCGTCCCCTAATCCTAACCCGTACGCTGACACTAACCCGCGCCCTCACACGTACGCTCCCCCTAAAGCGTTGTCGTACCCTCACCTGGACCCTAAACCGTCCCCGTCCCCTAACCCTAACCCTAGCCCGAACCCTAACCCTAACCCTTCCCCGAAGCCTGACCCTCACCCGTCCCCTAATCCTAACCCGTACGCTGACACTAACCCGCGCCCTCACACGTACGCTCCCCCTAAAGCGTTGTCGTACCCTCACCTGGACCCTAAACCGTCCCCGTCCCCTAACCCTAACCCTAGCCCGTACCCTAACCCTAACCCTGCCCCGAAGCCTGACCCTCACCCGTCCCCTAATCCTAACCCGTACGCTGACACTAACCCGCGCCCTCACACGTACGCTCCCCCTAAAGGGTTGTCGTACCCTCACCTGGACCCTAAACCGTCCCTTTCCCCTAACCCTAACCCTAGCCCGAACCCTAACCCTAACCCTGCCCCGAAGCCTGACCCTCACCCGTCCCCTAATCCTAACCCGTACGCTGACACTAACCCGCGCCCTCACACGTACGCTCCCCCTAAAGCGTTGTCGTACCCTCACCTGCACCCTAACCCGTCCCCGTCCCCTAACCCTAACCCTAGCCCGAACCCTAACCCTAACCCTGCCCCGAAGCCTGACCCTCACCCGTCCCCTAATCCTAACCCGTACGCTGACACTAAACCGCGCCCTCACACGTACGCTACCCCTAAAGCGTTGTCGTACCCTCACCTGGACCCTAAACCGTCCCCGTCCCCTAACCCTAACCCTAGCCCGAACCCTAACCCTAACCCTTCCCCGAAGCCTGACCCTCACCCGTCCCCTAATCCTAACCCGTACGCTGACACTAACCCGCGCCCTCACACGTACGCTCCCCCTAAAGCGTTGTCGTACCCTCACCTGGACCCTAAACCGTCCCCGTCCCCTAACCCTAACCCTAGCCCGAACCCTAACCCTAACCCTTCCCTGAAGCCTGACCCTCACCCGTCCCCTAATCCTAACCCGTACGCTGACACTAATCCGCGCCCTCACACGTACGCTCCCCCTAAAGCGTTGTCGTACCCTCACCTGGACCCTAAACCGTCCCCGTCCCCTAACCCTAACCCTAGCCCGAACCCTAACCCTAACCCTTCCCCGAAGCCTGACCCTCACCCGTCCCCTAATCCTAAGCCGTACGCTGACACTAACCCGCGCCCTCACACGTACGCTCCCCCTAAAGCGTTGTCGTACCCTCACCTGGACCCTAAACCGTCCCCGTCCCCTAACCCTAACCCTAGCCCGAACCCTAACCCTAACCCTTCCCCGAAGCCTGACCCTCACCCGTCCCCTAATCCTAACCCGTACGCTGACACTAACCCGCGCCCTCACACGTACGCTCCCTCTAAAGCGTTGTCGTACCCTCACCTGGACCCTAAACCGTCCCCGTCCCCTAACCCTATCCCTAGCCGGAACCCTAACCCTAACCCTTCCCCGAAGCCTGACCCTCACCCGTCCCCTAATCCTAACCCGTACGCTGACACTAACCCGCGCCCTCACACGTACGCTCCCCCTAAAGCGTTGTCGTACCCTCACCTGGACCCTAAACCGTCCCCGTCCCCTAACCCTAACCCTAGCCCGAACCCTAACCCTAACCCTTCCCCGAAGCCTGACCCTCACCCGTCCCCTAATCCTAACCCGTACGCTGACACTAACCCGCGCCCTCACACATACGCTCCCCCTAAAGCGTTGTCGTACCCTCACCTGGACCCTAAACCGTCCCCGTCCCCTAACCCTAACCCTGGCCCGAACCCTAACCCTAACCCTTCCCCGAAGCCTGACCCTCACCCGTCCCCTAATCCTAACCCGTACGCTGACACTAACCCGCGCCCTCACACGTACGCTCCCCCTAAAGCGTTGTCGTACCCTCACCTGGACCCTAAACCGTCCCCGTCCCCTAACCCTAACCCTAGCCCGAACCCTAACCCTAACCTTTCCCCGAAGCCTGACCCTCACCCGTCCCCTAATCCTAACCCGTACGCTGACACTAACCCGCGCCCTCACACGTACGCTCCCCCTAAAGCGTTGTCGTACCCTCACCTGGACCCTAAACCGTCCCCGTCCCCTAACCCTATCCCGAACCCTAACCCTAACCCTTCCCCGAAGCCTGACCCTCACCCGTCCCCTAATCCTAACCCGTACGCTGACACTAACCCGTGCCCTCACACGTACGCTCCCCCTAAAGCGTTGTCGTACCCTCACCTGGACCCTAAACCGTCCCCGTCCCCTAACCCTAACCCTAGCCCGAACCCTAACCCTAACCCTTCCCCGAAGCCTGACCCTCACCCGTCCCCTAATCCTAACCCGTACGCTGACACTAACCCGCGCCCTCACACGTACGCTCCCCCTAAAGCGTTGTCGTACCCTCACCTGGACCCTAAACCGTCCCCGTCCCCTAACCCTAACCCTAGCCCGAACCCTAACCCTAATCCTGCCCCGAAGCCTGACCCTCACCCGTCCCCTAATCCTAACCCGTACGCTGACACTAACCCGCGCCCTCACACGTACGCTCCCCCTAAAGCGTTGTCGTACCCTCACCTGGACCCTAAACCGTCCCCGTCCCCTAACCCTAACCCTAGCCCGAACCCTAACCCTAACCGTTCCCCGAAGCCTGACCCTCACCCGTCCCCTAATCCTAACCCGTACGCTGACACTAACCCGCGCCCTCACACGTACGCTCCCCCTAAAGCGTTGTCGTACCCTCACCTGGACCCTAAAACGTCCCCGTCCCCTAACCCTAACCCTAGCCCGAACCCTAACCCTAACCCTTCCCCGAAGCCTGACCCTCACCCGTCCCCTAATCCTAACCCGTACGCTGACACTAACCCGCGCCCTCAAAGGTACGCTCCCCCTAAAGCGTTGTCGTACCCTCACCTGGACCCTAAACCGTCCCCGTCCCCTAACCCTAACCCTAGCCCGAACCCTAACCCTAACCCTTCCCCGAAGCCTGACCCTCACCCGTCCCCTAATCCTAACCCGTACGCTGACACTAACCCGCGCCCTCACACGTACGCTCCCCCTAAAGCGTTGTCGTACCCTCACCTGGACCCTAAACCGTCCCCGTCCCCTAACCCTAACCCTAGCCCGAACCCTAACCCTAACCCTTCCCCGAAGCCTGACCCTCACCCGTCCCCTAATCCTAACCCGTACGCTGACACTAACCCGCGCCCTCACACGTACGCTCCCCCTAAAGCGTTGTCGTACCCTCACCTGGACCCTAAACCGTCCCCGTCCCCTAACCCTAACCCTAGCCCGTACCCTAACCCTAACCCTGCCCCGAAGCCTGACCCTCACCCGTCCCCTAATCCTAACCCGTACGCTGACACTAACCCGCGCCCTCACACGTACGCTCCCCCTAAAGGGTTGTCGTACCCTCACCTGGACCCTAAACCGTCCCTTTCCCCTAACCCTAACCCTAGCCCGAACCCTAACCCTAACCCTGCCCCGAAGCCTGACCCTCACCCGTCCCCTAATCCTAACCCGTACGCTGACACTAACCCGCGCCCTCACACGTACGCTCCCCCTAAAGCGTTGTCGTACCCTCACCTGCACCCTAACCCGTCCCCGTCCCCTAACCCTAACCCTAGCCCGAACCCTAACCCTAACCCTGCCCCGAAGCCTGACCCTCACCCGTCCCCTAATCCTAACCCGTACGCTGACACTAAACCGCGCCCTCACACGTACGCTCCCCCTAAAGCGTTGTCGTACCCTCACCTGGACCCTAAACCGTCCCCGTCCCCTAACCCTAACCCTAGCCCGAACCCTAACCCTAACCCTTCCCCGAAGCCTGACCCTCACCCGTCCCCTAATCCTAACCCGTACGCTGACACTAACCCGCGCCCTCACACGTACGCTCCCCCTAAAGCGTTGTCGTACCCTCACCTGGACCCTAAACCGTCCCCGTCCCCTAACCCTAACCCTAGCCCGAACCCTAACCCTAACCCTTCCCCGAAGCCTGACCCTCACCCGTCCCCTAATCCTAACCCGTACGCTGACACTAACCCGCGCCCTCACACGTACGCTCCCCCTAAAGCGTTGTCGTACCCTCACCTGGACCCTAAACCGTCCCCGTCCCCTAACCCTAACCCTAGCCCGAACCCTAACCCTAACCCTTCCCCGAAGCCTGACCCTCACCCGTCCCCTAATCCTAACCCGTACGCTGACACTAACCCGCGCCCTCACACGTACGCTCCCCCTAAAGCGTTCTCGTACCCTCACCTGGACCCTAAACCGTCCCCGTCCCCTAACCCTAACCCTAGCCCGTACCCTAACCCTAACCCTGCCCCGAAGCCTGACCCTCACCCGTCCCCTAATCCTAACCCGTACGCTGACACTAACCCGCGCCCTCACACGTACGCTCCCCCTAAAGGGTTGTCGTACCCTCACCTGGACCCTAAACCGTCCCTTTCCCCTAACCCTAACCCTAGCCCGAACCCTAACCCTAAACCTGCCCCGAAGCCTGACCCTCACCCGTCCCCTAATCCTAACCCGTACGCTGACACTAACCCGCGCCCTCACACGTACGCTCCCCCTAAAGCGTTGTCGTACCCTCACCTGCACCCTAACCCGTCCCCGTCCCCTAACCCTAACCCTAGCCCGAACCCTAACCCTAACCCTGCCCCGAAGCCTGACCCTCACCCGTCCCCTAATCCTAACCCGTACGCTGACACTAAACCGCGCCCTCACACGTACGCTCCCCCTAAAGCGTTGTCGTACCCTCACCTGGACCCTAAACCGTCCCCGTCCCCTAACCCTAACCCTAGCCCGAACCCTAACCCTAACCCTTCCCCGAAGCCTGACCCTCACCCGTCCCCTAATCCTAACCCGTACGCTGACACTAACCCGCGCCCTCACACGTACGCTCCCCCTAAAGCGTTGTCGTACCCTCACCTGGACCCTAAACCGTCCCCGTCCCCTAACCCTAACCCTAGCCCGAACCCTAACCCTAACCCTTCCCTGAAGCCTGACCCTCACCCGTCCCCTAATCCTAACCCGTACGCTGACACTAATCCGCGCCCTCACACGTACGCTCCCCCTAAAGCGTTGTCGTACCCTCACCTGGACCCTAAACCGTCCCCGTCCCCTAACCCTAACCCTAGCCCGAACCCTAACCCTAACCCTTCCCCGAAGCCTGACCCTCACCCGTCCCCTAATCCTAACCCGTACGCTGACACTAACCCGCGCCCTCACACGTACGCTCCCCCTAAAGCGTTGTCGTACCCTCACCTGGACCCTAAACCGTCCCCGTCCCCTAACGCTAACCCTAGCCCGAACCCTAACCCTAACCCTTCCCCGAAGCCTGACCCTCACCCGTCCCCTAATCCTAACCCGTACGCTGACACTAACCCGCGCCCTCACACGTACGCTCCCTCTAAAGCGTTGTCGTACCCTCACCTGGACCCTAAACCGTCCCCGTCCCCTAACCCTATCCCTAGCCGGAACCCTAACCCTAACCCTTCCCCGAAGCCTGACCCTCACCCGTCCCATAATCCTAACCCGTACGCTGACACTAACCCGCGCCCTCACACGTACGCTCCCCCTAAAGCGTTGTCGTACCCTCACCTGGACCCTAAACCGTCCCCGTCCCCTAACCCTAACCCTAGCCCGAACCCTAACCCTAACCCTTCCCCGAAGCCTGACCCTCACCCGTCCCCTAATCCTAACCCGTACGCTGACACTAACCCGCGCCCTCACACGTACGCTCCCCCTAAAGCGTTGTCGTACCCTCACCTGGACCCTAAACCGTCCCCGTCCCCTAACCCTAACCCTAGCCCGAACCCTAACCCTAACCCTTCCCCGAAGCCTGACCCTCACCCGTCCCCTAATCCTAACCCGTACGCTGACACTAACCCGCGCCCTCACACGTACGCTCCCCCTAAAGCGTTGTCGTACCCTCACCTGGACCCTAAACCGTCCCCGTCCCCTAACCCTAACCCTAGCCCGAACCCTAACCCTAACCTTTCCCCGAAGCCTGACCCTCACCCGTCCCCTAATCCTAACCCGTACGCTGACACTAACCCGCACCCTCACACGTACGCTCCCCCTAAAGCGTTGTCGTACCCTCACCTGGACCCTAAACCGTCCCCGTCCCCTAACCCTAGCCCGAACCCTAACCCTAACCCTTCCCCGAAGCCTGACCCTCACCCGTCCCCTAATCCTAACCCGTACGCTGACACTAACCCGTGCCCTCACACGTACGCTCCCCCTAAAGCGTTGTCGTACCCTCACCTGGACCCTAAACCGTCCCCGTCCCCTAACCCTAACCCTAGCCCGAACCCTAACCCTAACCCTTCCCCGAAGCCTGACCCTCACCCGTCCCCTAATCCTAATCCGTACGCTGACACTAACCCGCGCCCTCACACGTACGCTCCCCCTAAAGCGTTGTCGTACCCTCACCTGGACCCTAAACCGTCCCCGTCCCCTAACCCTAACCCTAGCCCGAACCCTAACCCTAACCCTGCCCCGAAGCCTGACCCTCACCCGTCCCCTAATCCTAACCCGTACACTGACACTAACCCGCGCCCTCACACGTACGCTCCCCCTAAAGCGTTGTCGTACCCTCACCTGGACCCTAAACCGTCCCCGTCCCCTAACCCTAACCCTAGCCCGAACCCTAACCCTAACCCTTCCCCGAAGCCTGACCCTCACCCGTCCCCTAATCCTAACCCGTACGCTGACACTAACCCGCGCCCTCACACGTACGCTCCCCCTAAAGCGTTGTCGTACCCTCACCTGGACCCTAAACCGTCCCCGTCCCCTAACCCTAACCCTAGCCCGAACCCTAACCCTAACCTTTCCCCGAAGCCTGACCCTCACCCGTCCCCTAATCCTAACCCGTACGCTGACACTAACCCGCACCCTCACACGTACGCTCCCCCTAAAGCGTTGTCGTACCCTCACCTGGACCCTAAACCGTCCCCGTCCCCTAACCCTAGCCCGAACCCTAACCCTAACCCTTCCCCGAAGCCTGACCCTCACCCGTCCCCTAATCCTAACCCGTACGCTGACACTAACCCGTGCCCTCACACGTACGCTCCCCCTAAAGCGTTGTCGTACCCTCACCTGGACCCTAAACCGTCCCCGTCCCCTAACCCTAACCCTAGCCCGAACCCTAACCCTAACCCTTCCCCGAAGCCTGACCCTCACCCGTCCCCTAATCCTAACCCGTACGCTGACACTAACCCGCGCCCTCACACGTACGCTCCCCCTAAAGCGTTGTCGTACCCTCACCTGGACCCTAAACCGTCCCCGTCCCCTAACCCTAACCCTAGCCCGAACCCTAACCCTAACCCTGCCCCGAAGCCTGACCCTCACCCGTCCCCTAATCCTAACCCGTACGCTGACACTAACCCGCGCCCTCACACGTACGCTCCCCCTAAAGCGTTGTCGTACCCTCACCTGGACCCTAAACCGTCCCCGTCCCCTAACCCTAACCCTAGCCCGAACCCTAACCCTAACCCTTCCCCGAAGCCTGACCCTCACCCGTCCCCTAATCCTAACCCGTACGCTGACACTAACCCGCGCCCTCACACGTACGCTCCCCCTAAAGCGTTGTCGTACCCTCACCTGGACCCTAAACCGTCCCCGTCCCCTAACCCTAACCCTAGCCCGAACCCTAACCCTAACCCTTCCCCGAAGCCTGACCCTCACCCGTCCCCTAATCCTAACCCGTACGCTGACACTAACCCGCGCCCTCACACGTACGCTCCCCCTAAAGCGTTGTCGTACCCTCACCTGGACCCTAAACCGTCCCCGTCCCCTAACCCTAACCCTAGCCCGAACCCTAACCCTAACCCTTCCCCGAAGCCTGACCCTCACCCGTCCCCTAATCCTAACCCGTACGCTGACACTAACCCGCGCCCTCACACGTACGCTCCCCCTAAAGCGTTGTCGTACCCTCACCTGGACCCTAAACCGTCCCCGTCCCCTAACCCTAACCCTAGCCCGAACCCTAACCCTAACCCTTCCCCGAAGCCTGACCCTCACCCGTCCCCTAATCCTAACCCGTACGCTGACACTAACCCGCGCCCTCACACGTACGCTCCCCCTAAAGCGTTGTCGTACCCTCACCTGGACCCTAAACCGTCCCCGTCCCCTAACCCTAACCCTAGCCCGAACCCTAACCCTAACCTTTCCCCGAAGCCTGACCCTCACCCGTCCCCTAATCCTAACCCGTACGCTGACACTAACCCGCGCCCTCACACGTACGCTCCCCCTAAAGCGTTGTCGTACCCTCACCTGGACCCTAAACCGTCCCCGTCCCCTAACCCTAACCCTAGCCCGAACCCTAACCCTAACCCTTCCCCGAAGCCTGACCCTCACCCGTCCCCTAATCCTAACCCGTACGCTGACACTAACCCACACCCTCACACGTACGCTCCCCCTAAAGCGTTGTCGTACCCTCACCTGGACCCTAAACCGTCCCCGTCCCCTAACCCTAGCCCGAACCCTAACCCTAACCCTTCCCCGAAGCCTGACCCTCATCCGTCCCCTAATCCTAACCCGTACGCTGACACTAACCCGCGCCCTCACACGTACGCTCCCCCTAAAGCGTTGTCGTACCCTCACCTGGACCCTAAACCGTCCCCGTCCCCTAACCCTAACCCTAGCCCGAACCCTAACCCTAACCCTTCCCCGAAGCCTGACCCTCACCCGTCCCCTAATCCTAACCCGTACGCTGACACTAACCCGCGCCCTCACACGTACGCTCCCCCTAAAGCGTTGTCGTACCCTCACCTGGACCCTAAACCGTCCCTGTCCCCTAACCCTAACCCTAGCCCGAACCCTAACCCTAACCCTTCCCCGAAGCCTGACCCTCACCCGTCCCCTAATCCTAACCCGTACGCTGACACTAACCCGCGCCCTCACACGTACGCTCCCCCTAAAGCGTTGTCGTACCCTCACCTGGACCCTAAACCGTCCCCGTCCCCTAACCCTAACCCTAGCCCGAACCCTAACCCTAACCCTTCCCTGAAGCCTGACCCTCACCCGTCCCCTAATCCTAACCCGTACGCTGACACTAACCCGCGCCCTCACACGTACGCTCTCCCTAAAGCGTTGTCGTACCCTCACCTGGACCCTAAACCGTCCCCGTCCCCTAACCCTAACCCTAGCCCGAACCCTAACCCTAACCCTTCCCCGAAGCCTGACCCTCACCCGTCCCCTAATCCTAACCCGTACGCTGACACTAACCCGCGCCCACACACGTACGCTCCCCCTAAAGCGTTGTCGTACCCTCACCTGGACCCTAAACCGTCCCCGTCCCCTAACCCTAACCCTAGCCCGAACCCTAACCCTAACCCTGCCCCGAAGCCTGACCCTCACCCGTCCCCTAATCCTAACCCGTACGCTGACACTAACCCGCGCCCTCACACGTACGCTCCCCCTAAAGCGTTGTCGTACCCTCACCTGGACCCTAAACCGTCCCCGTCCCCTAACCCTAACCCTAGCCCGAACCCTAAGCCTAACCCTGCCCCGAAGCCTGACCCTCACCCGTCCCCTAATCCTAACCCGTACGCTGACACTAACCCGCGCCCTCACACGTACGCTCCCCCTAAAGCGTTGTCGTACCCTCACCTGGACCCTAAACCGTCCCCGTCCCCGTCCCCTAACCCTAGCCCGAACCCTAACCCTAACCCTTCCCCGAAGCCTGACCCTCACCCGTCCCCTAATCCTAACCCGTACGCTGACACTAACCCGCGCCCTCACACGTACGCTCCCCCTAAAGCGTTGTCGTACCCTCACCTGGACCCTAAACCGTCCCCGTCCCCTAACCCTAACCCTAGCTCGAACCCTAACCCTAACCCTTCCCCGAAGCCTGACCCTCACCCGTCCCCTAATCCTAACCCGTACGCTGACACTAACCCGCGCCCTCACACGTACGCTCCCCCTAAAGCGTTGTCGTACCCTCACCTGGACCCTAAACCGTCCCCGTCCCCTAACCCTAACCCTAGCCCGAACCCTAACCCTAACCTTTCCCCGAAGCCTGACCCTCACCCGTCCCCTAATCCTAACCCGTACGCTGACACTAACCTGCGCCCTCACACGTACGCTCCCCCTAAAGCGTTGTCGTACCCTCACCTGGACCCTAAACCGTCCCCGTCCCCTAACCCTAACCCTAGCCCGAACCCTAACCCTAACCCTTCCCCGAAGCCTGACCCTCACCCGTCCCCTAATCCTAACCCGTACGCTGACACTAACCCGCGCCCTCACACGTACGCTCCCCCTAAAGCGTTGTCGTACCCTCACCTGGACCCTAAACCGTCCCCGTCCCCTAACCCTAACCCTAGCCCGAACCCTAACCCTAACCCTTCCCCGAAGCCTGATCCTCACCCGTCCCCTAATCCTAACCCGTACGCTGACACTAACCCGCGCCCTCACACGTACGCTCCCCCTAAAGCTTTGTCGTACCCTCACCTGGACCCTAAACCGTCCCCGTCCCCTAACCCTAACCCTAGCCCGAACCCTAACCCTAACCCTGCCCCGAAGCCTGACCCTCACCCGTCCCCTAATCCTAACCCGTACGCTGACACTAACCCGCGCCCTCACACGTACGCTCCCCCTAAAGCGTTGTCGTACCCTCACCTGGACCCTAAACCGTCCCCGTCCCCTAAATCTAACCCTAGCCCGAACCCTAACCCTAACCCTTCCCTGAAGCCTGACCCTCACCCGTCCCCTAATCCTAACCCGTACGCTGACACTAACCTGCGCCCTCACACGTACGCTCCCCCTAAAGCGTTGTCGTACCCTCACCTGGACCCTAAACCGTCCCCGTCCCCTAACCCTAACCCTAGCCCGAAACCTAACCCTAACCCTTCCCCGAAGCCTGACCCTCACCCGTCCCCTAATCCTAACCCGTACGCTGACACTAACCCGCGCCCTCACACGTATGCTGCCCCTAAAGCGTTGTCGTACCCTCACCTGGACACTAAACCGTCCCCGTCCCCTAACCCTAACCCTAGCCTGTACCCTAACCCTAACCCTGCCCCGAAGCCTGACCCTCACCCGTCCCCTAATCCTAACCCGTACGCTGACACTAACCCGCGCCCTCACACGTACGCTCCCCCTAAAGCGTTGTCGTACCCTCACCTGCACCCTAACCCATCCCCGTCCCCTAACCCTAACCCTAGCCCGAATCCTAACCCTAACCCTGCCCTGAAGCCTGACCCTCACCCGTCCCCTAATCCTAACCCGTACGCTGACACTAACCCGCGCCCTCACACGTACGCTCCCCCTAAAGTGTTGTCGTACCCTCACCTGGACCCTAAACCGTCCCCGTCCCCTAACCCTAACCCTAGCCCGAACCCTAACCCTAACACTTCCCCGAAGCCTGACCCTCACCCGTCCCCTAATCCTAAGCCGTACGCTGACAATAACCCGCGCCCTCACACGTACGCTCCCCCTAAAGCGTTGTCGTACCCTCACCTGGACCCTAAACCGTCCCCGTCCCCTAACCCTAACCCTAGCCCGAACCCTAACCCTAACCCTTCCCCGAAGCCTGACCCTCACCCGTCCCCTAATCCTAACCCGTACGCTGACACTAACCCGCGCCCTCACACGTACGCTCCCTCTAAAGCGTTGTCGTACCCTCACCTGGACCCTAAACCGTCCCCGTCCCCTAACCCTATCCCTAGCCCGAACCCTAACCCTAACCCTTCCCCGAAGCCTGACCCTCACCCGTCCCCTAATCCTAACCCGTACGCTGACACTAACCCGCGCCCTCACACGTACGCTCCCCCTAAAGCGTTGTCGTACCCTCACCTGGACCCTAAACCGTCCCCGTCCCCTAACCCTAACCCTAGCCCGAACCCTAACCCTAACCCTTCCCCGAAGCCTGACCCTCACCCGTCCCCTAATCCTAACCCGTACGCTGACACTAACCCGCGCCCTCACACGTACGCTCCCCCTAAAGCGTTGTCGTACCCTCACCTGGACCCTAAACCGTCCCCGTCCCCTAACCCTAACCCTAGCCCGAACCCTAACCCTAACCCTTCCCCGAATCCTGACCCTCACCCGTCCCCTAATCCTAACCCGTACGCTGACACTAACCCGCGCCCTCACACGTACGCTCCCCCTAAAGCGTTGTCGTACCCTCACCTGGACCCTAAACCGTCCCCGTCCCCTAACCCTAACCCTAGCCCGAACCCTAACCCTAAACTTTCCCCGAAGCCTGACCCTCACCCGTCCCCTAATCCTAACCCGTACGCTGACACTAACCCGCGCCCTCACACGTACGCTCCCCCTAAAGCGTTGTCGTACCCTCACCTGGACCCTAAACCGTCCCCGTCCCCTAACCCTAACCCTAGCCCGAACCCTAACCCTAACCCTTCCCCGAAGCCTGACCCTCACCCGTCCCCTAATCCTAACCCGTACGCTGACACTAACCCGCGCCCTCACACGTTCGCTCCCCCTAAAGCGTTGTCGTACCCTCACCTGGACCCTAAACCGTCCCCGTTCCCTAACCCTAACCCTAGCCCGAACCCTAACCCTAAACCTTCCCCGAAGCCTGACCCTCACCCGTCCCCTAATCCTAACCCGTACGCTGACACTAACCCGCGCCCTCACACGTACGCTCCACCTAAAGCGTTGTCGTACCCTCACCTGGACCCGAAACCGTCCCCGTCCCCTAACCCTAACCCTAGCCCGAACCCTAACCCTAACCCTTCCCCGAAGCCTGACCCTCACCCGTCCCCTAATCCTAACCCGTACGCTGACACTAACCCGCGCCCTCACACGTACGCTCCCCCTAAAGCGTTGTCGTACCATAAGCTGGACCCTAAACCGTCCCCGTCCCCTAACCCTAACCCTAGCCCGAACCCTAACCCTAACCCTTCCCTGAAGCCTGACCCTCACCCGTCCCCTAATCCTAACCCGTACGCTGACACTAACCCGCGCCCTCACACGTACGCTCCCCCTAAAGCGTTGTCGTACCCTCACCTGGACCCTAAACCGTCCCCGTCCCCTAACCCTAACCCTAGCCCGAACCCTAACCCTAACCCTTCCCCGAAGCCTGACCCTCACCCGTCCCCTAATCCTAACCCGTACGCTGACACTAACCCGCGCCCTCACACGTACGCTCCCCCTAAAGCGTTGTCGTACCCTCACCTGGACCCTAAACCGTCCCCGTCCCCTAACCCTAACCCTAGCCCGAACCCTAACCCTAACCCTGCCCCGTAGCCTGACCCTCACCCGTCCCCTAATCCTAACCCGTACGCTGACACTAACCCGCGCCCTCACACGTACGCTCCCCCTAAAGCGTTGTCGTACCCTCACCTGGACCCTAAACCGTCCCCGTCCCCTAACCCTAACCCTAGCCCGAACCCTAACCCTAACACTTCCCCGAAGCCTGACCCTCACCCGTCCTCTAATCCTAAGCCGTACGCTGACACTAACCCGCGCCCTCACACGTACGCTCCCCCTAAAGCGTTGTCGTACCCTCACCTGGACCCTAAACCGTCCCCGTCCCCTAACCCTAACCCTAGCCCGAAGCCTAACCCTAACCCTTCCCCGAAGCCTGACCCTCACCCGTCCCCTAATCCTAACCCGTACGCTGACACTAACCCGCGCCCTCACACGTACGCTCCCTCTAAAGCGTTGTCGTACCCTCACCTGGACCCTAAACCGTCCCCGTCCCCTAACCCTATCCCTAGCCCGAACCCTAACCCTAACCCTTCCCCGAAGCCTGACCCTCACCCGTCCCCTAATCCTAACCCGTACGCTGACACTAACCCGCGCCCTCACACGTACGCTCCCCCTAAAGCGTTGTCGTACCCTCACCTGGACCCTAAACCGTCCCCGTCCCCTAACCCTAACCCTAGCCCGAACCCTAACCCTAACCCTTCCCCGAAGCCTGACCCTCACCCGTCCCCTAATCCTAACCCGTACGCTGACACTAACCCGCGCCCTCACACGTACGCTCCCCCTAAAGCGTTGTCGTACCCTCACCTGGACCCTAAACCGTCCCCGTCCCCTAACCCTAACCCTAGCCCGAACCCTAACCCTAACCCTTCCCCGAAGCCTGACCCTCACCCGTCCCCTAATCCTAACCCGTACGCTGACACTAACCCGCGCCCTCACACGTACGCTCCCCCTAAAGCGTTGTCGTACCCTCACCTGGACCCTAAACCGTCCCCGTCCCCTAACCCTAACCCTAGGCCGAACCCTAACCCTAACCTTTCCCCGAAGCCTGACCCTCACCCGTCCCCTAATCCTAACCCGTACGCTGACACTAACCCGCACCCTCACACGTACGCTCCCCCTAAAGCGTTGTCGTACCCTCACCTGGACCCTAAACCGTCCCCGTCCCCTAACCCTAACCCTAGCTCGAACCCTAACCCTAACCCTTCCCCGAAGCCTGACCCTCACCCGTCCCCTAATCCTAACCCGTACGCTGACACTAACCCGCGCCCTCACACGTACGCTCCCCCTAAAGCGTTGTCGTACCCTCACCTGGACCCTAAACCGTCCCCGTCCCCTAACCCTAACCCTAGCCCGAACCCTAACCCTAACCCTTCCCCGAAGCCTGACCCTCACCCGTCCCCTAAACCTAACCCGTACGCTGACACTAACCCGCGCCCTCACACGTACGCTCCCCCTAAAGCGTTGTCGTACCCTCACCTGGACCCTAAACCGTCCCCGTCCCCTAACCCTAACCCTAGCCCGAACCCTAACCCTAACCCTTCCCCGAAGCCTGACCCTCACCCGTCCCCTAATCCTAACCCGTACGCTGACACTAACCCGCGCCCTCACACGTACGCTCCCCCTAAAGCGTTGTCGTACCCTCACCTGGACCCTAAACCGGCCCCGTCCCCTAAACCTAACCCTAGCCCGAACCCTAACCCTAACCCTTCCCTGAAGCCTGACCCTCACCCGTCCCCTAATCCTAACCCGTACGCTGACACTAACCCGCGCCCTCACACGTACGCTCCCCCTAAAGCGTTGTCGTACCCTCACCTGGACCCTAAACCGTCCCCGTCCCCTAACCCTAACCCTAGCCCGAACCCTAACCCTAACCCTTCCCCGAAGCCTGACCCTCACCCGTCCCCTAATCCTAACCCGTACGCTGACACTAACCCGCGCCCTCACACGTACGCTCCCCCTAAAGCGTTGTCGTACCCTCACCTGGACCCTAAACCGTCCCCGTCCCCTAACCCTAACCCTAGCCCGAACCCTAACCCTAACCCTGCCCCGAAGCCTGACCCTCACCCGTCCCCTAATCCTAACCCGTACGCTGACACTAACCCGCGCCCTCACACGTACGCTCCCCCTAAAGCGTTGTCGTACCCTCACCTGGACCCTAAACCGTCCCCGTCCCCTAACCCTAACCCTAGCCCGAACCCTAAGCCTAACCCTGCCCCGAAGCCTGACCCTCACCCGTCCCCTAATCCTAACCCGTACGCTGACACTAACCCGCGCCCTCACACGTACGCTCCCCCTAAAGCGTTGTCGTACCCTCACCTGGACCCTAAACCGTCCCCGTCCCCTAACCCTAACCCTAGCCCGAACCCTAACCCTAACACTTCCCCGAAGCCTGACCCTCACCCGTCCCCTAATCCTAAGCCGTACGCTGACACTAACCCGCGCCCTCACACGTACGCTCCCCCTAAAGCGTTGTCGTACCCTCACCTGGACCCTAAACCGTCCCCGTCCCCTAACCCTAACCCTAGCCCGAACCCTAACCCTAACCCTTCCCCGAAGCCTGACCCTCACCCGTCCCCTAATCCTAACCCGTACGCTGACACTAACCCGCGCCCTCACACGTACGCTCCCTCTAAAGCGTTGTCGTACCCTCACCTGGACCCTAAACCGTCCCCGTCCCCTAACCCTAACCCTAGCCCGAACCCTAACCCTAACCCTTCCCCGAAGCCTGACCCTCACCCGTCCCCTAATCCTAACCCGTACGCTGACACTAACCCGCGCCCTCACACGTACGCTGCCCCTAAAGCGTTGTCGTACCCTCACCTGGACCCTAAACCGTCCCCGTCCCGTAACCCTAACCCTAGCCCGAACCCTAACCCTAACCCTTCCCCGAAGCCTGACCCTCACCCGTCCCCTAATCCTAACCCGTACGCTGACACTAACCCGCGCCCTCACACGTACGCTCCCCCTAAAGCGTTGTCGTACCCTCACCTGGACCCTAAACCGTCCCCTAACCCTAACCCTAACCCTAGCCCGAACCCTAACCCTAACCCTTCCCCGAAGCCTGACCCTCACCCGTCCCCTAATCCTAACCCGTACGCTGACACTAACCCGCGCCCTCACACGTACGCTCCCCCTAAAGCGTTGTCGTACCCTCACCTGGACCCTAAACCGTCCCCGTCCCCTAACCCTAACCCTAGCCCGAACCCTAACCCTAACCCTTCCCTGAAGCCTGACCCTCACCCGTCCCCTAATCCTAACCCGTACACTGACACTAACCCGCGCCCTCACACGTACGCTCCCCCTAAAGCGTTGTCGTACCCTCACCTGGACCCTAAACCGTCCCCGTCCCCTAACCCTAACCCTAGCCCGAACCCTAACCCTAACCCTTCCCCGAAGCCTGACCCTCACCCGTCCCCTAATCCTAACCCGTACGCTGACACTAACCCGCGCCCTCACACGTACGCTCCCCCTAAAGCGTTGTCGTACCCTCACCTGGACCCTAAACCGTCCCCGTCCCCTAACCCTAACCCTCGCCCGAACCCTAACCCTAACCCTTCCCCGAAGCCTGACCCTCACCCGTCCCCTAATCCTAACCCGTACGCTGACACTAACCCGCGCCCTCACACGTACGCTCCCCCTAAAGCGTTGTCGTACCCTCACCTGCACCCTAACCCGTCCCCGTCCCCTAACCCTAACCCTAGCCCGAACCCTAACCCTAACCCTGCCCCGAAGCCTGACCCTCACCCGTCCCCTAATCCTAACCCGTACGCTGACACTAACCCGCGCCCTCACACATACGCTCCCCCTAAAGCGTTGTCGTACCCTCACCTGGACCCTAAACCGTCCCCGTCCCCTAACCCTAACCCTAGCCCGAACCCTAACCCTAACACTTCCCCGAAGCCTGACCCTCACCCGTCCCCTAATCCTAAGCCGTACGCTGAAACTAACCCGTGCCCTCACACGTATGCTCCCCCTAAAGCGTTGTCGTACCCTCACCTGGACCCTAAACCGTCCCCGTCCCCTAACCCTAACCCTAGCCCGAACCCTAACCCTAACCCTTCCCCGAAGCCTGACCCTCACCCGTCCCCTAATCCTAACCCGTACGCTGACACTAACCCGCGCCCTCACACGTACGCTCCCTCTAAAGCGTTGTCGTACCCTCACCTGGACCCTAAACCGTCCCCGTCCCCTAACCCTATCCCTAGCCCGAACCCTAACCCTAACCCTTCCCCGAAGCCTGACCCTCACCCTTCCTCTAATCCTAACCCGTACGCTGACACTAACCCGCGCCCTCACACGTACGCTCCCCCTAAAGCGTTGTCGTACCCTCACCTGGACCCTAAACCGTCCCCGTCCCCTAACCCTAACCCTAGCCCGAACCCTAACCCTAACCCTTCCCCGAAGCCTGACCCTCACCCGTCCCCTAATCCTAACCCGTACGCTGACACTAACCCGCGCCCTCACACGTACGCTCCCCCTAAAGCGTTGTCGTACCCTCACCTGGACCCTAAACCGTCCCCGTCCCCTAACCCTAACCCTAGCCCGAACCCTAACCCTAACCCTTCCCCGAAGCCTGACCCTCACCCGTCCCCTAATCCTAACCCGTACGCTGACACTAACCCGCGCCCTCACACGTACGCTCCCCCTAAAGCGTTGTCGTACCCTCACCTGGACCCTAAACCGTCCCCGTCCCCTAACCCTAACCCTAGCCCGAACCCTAACCCTAACCTTTCCCCGAAGCCTGACCCTCACCCGTCCCCTAATCCTAACCCGTACGCTGACACTAACCCGCACCCTCACACGTACGCTCCCCCTAAAGCGTTGTCGTACCCTCACCTGGACCCTAAACCGTCCCCGTCCCCTAACCCTAACCCTAGCCCGAACCCTAACCCTAACCCTTCCCCGAAGCCTGACCCTCACCCGTCCCCTAATCCTAACCCGTACGCTGACACTAACCCGCGCCCTCACACGTACGCTCCCCCTAAAGCGTTGGCGTACCCTCACCTGGACCCTAAACCGTCCCCGTCCCCTAACCCTAACCCTAGCCCGAACCCTAACCCTAACCCTTCCCCGAAGCCTGACCCTCACCCGTCCCCTAATCCTAACCCGTACGCTGACACTAACCCACGCCCTCACACGTACGCTCCCCCTAAAGCGTTGTCGTACCCTCACCTGGACCCTAAACCGTCCCCTAACCCTAAACCTAACCCTAGCCCGAACCCTAACCCTAACCCTTCCCCGAAGCCTGACCCTCACCCGTCCCCTAATCCTAACCCGTACGCTGACACTAACCCGCGCCCTCACACGTACGCTCCCCCTAAAGCGTTGTCGTACCCTCACCTGGACCCTAAACCGTCCCCGTCCCCTAACCCTAACCCTAGCCCGAACCCTAACCCTAACCCTTCCCTGAAGCCTGACACTCACCCGTCCCCTAATCCTAACCCGTACGCTGACACTAACCCGCGCCCTCACACGTACGCTCCCCCTAAAGCGTTGTCGTACCCTCACCTGGACCCTAAACCGTCCCCGTCCCCTAACCCTAACTCTAGCCCGAACCCTAACCCTAACCCTTCACCGAAGCCTGACCCTCACCCGTCCCCTAATCCTAACCCGTACGCTGACACTAACCCGCGCCCTCACACGTACGCTCCCCCTAAAGCGTTGTCGTACCCTCACCTGGACCCTAAACCGTCCCCGTCCCCTAACCCTAACCCTAGCCCGAACCCTAACCCTAACCCTGCCCCGAAGCCTGACCCTCACCCGTCCCCTAATCCTAACCCGTACGCTGACACTAACCCGCGCCCTCACACGTACGCTCCCCCTAAAGCGTTGTCGTACCCTCACCTGGACCCTAAACCGTCCCCGTCCCCTAACCCTAACCCTAGCCCGAACCCTAAGCCTAACCCTGCCCCGAAGCCTGACCCTCACCCGTCCCCTAATCCTAAACCGTACGCTGACACTAACCCGCGCCCTCACACGTACGCTCCCCCTAAAGCGTTGTCGTACCCTCACCTGGACCCTAAACCGTCCCCGTCCCCTAACCCTAACCCTAGCCCGAACCCTAACCCTAACACTTCCCCGAAGCCTGACCCTCACCCGTCCCCTAATCCTAACCCGTACGCTGACACTAACCCGCGCCCTCACACGTACGCTCCCCCTAAAGCGTTGTCGTACCCTCACCTGGACCCTAAACCGTCCCCGTCCCCTAACCCTAACCCTAGCCCGAACCCTAACCCTAACCCTTCCCCGAAGCCTGACCCTCACCCGTCCCCTAATCCTAACCCGTACGCTGACATTAACCCGCGCCCTCACACGTACGCTCCCCCTAAAGCGTTGTCGTACCCTCACCTGGACCCTAAACCGTCCCCGTCCCCTAACCCTAACCCTAGCCCGAACCCTAACCCTAACCCTTCCCCGAAGCCTGACCCTCACCCGTCCCCTAATCCTAACCCGTACGCTGACACTAACCCGCGCCCTCACACGTACGCTCCCCCTAAAGCGTTGTCGTACCCTCACCTGGACCCTAAACCGTCCCCGTCCCCTAACCCTAACCCTAGCCCGAACCCTAACCCTAACCTTTCCCCGAAGCCTGACCCTCACCCGTCCCCTAATCCTAACCCGTACGCTGACACTAACCCGCGCCCTCACACGTACGCTCCCCCTAAAGCGTTGTCGTACCCTCACCTGGACCCTAAACCGTCCCCGTCCCCTAACCCTAACCCTAGCCCTAACCCTAACCCTAACCCTTCCCCGAAGCCTGACCCTCACCCGTCCCCTAATCCTAACCCGTATGCTGACACTAACCCGCGCCCTCACACGTACGCTCCCCCTAAAGCGTTGTCGTACCCTCACCTGGACCCTAAACCGTCCCCGTCCCCTAACCCTAACCCTAGCCCGAACCCTAACCCTAACCCTTCCCCGAAGCCTGACCCTCACCCGTCCCCTAATCCTAACCCGTACGCTGACACTAACCCGCGCCCTCACACGTACGCTCCCCCTAAAGCGTTGTCGTACCCTCACCTGGACCCTAAACCGTCCCCGTCCCCTAACCCTAACCCTAGCCCGAACCCTAACCCTAACCCTTCCCCGAAGCCTGACCCTCACCCGTCCCCTAATCCTAACCCGTACGCTGACACTAACCCGCGCCCTCACACGTACGCTC
The DNA here is from genome assembly GCF_964374135.1 of Grampus griseus. NCBI lineage: Eukaryota > Metazoa > Chordata > Mammalia > Artiodactyla > Delphinidae > Grampus > Grampus griseus. Next base: position 119,842 of record NW_028132855.1, read on the forward strand.
CCTCTAAAGCGTTGTCGTACCCTCACCTGGACCCTAAACCGTCCCCGTCCCCTAACCCTAACCCTAGCCCGAACCCTAACCCTAACCCTTCCCCGAAGCCTGACCCTCACCCGTCCCCTAATCCTAACCCGTACGCTGACACTAACCCGCGCCCTCACACGTACGCTCCCCCTAAAGCGTTGTCGTACCCTCACCTGGACCCTAAACCGTCCCCGTCCCCTAACCCTAACCCTAGCCCGAACCCTAACCCTAACCCTGCCCCGAAGCCTGACCCTCACCCGTCCCCTAATCCTAACCCGTACGCTGACACTAACCCGCGCCCTCACACGTACGCTCCCCCTAAAGCGTTGTCGTACCCTCACCTGGACCCTAAACCGTCCCCGTCCCCTAACCCTAACCCTAGCCCGAACCCTAACCCTAACCCTGCCCCGAAGCCTGACCCTCACCCGTCCCCTAATCCTAACCCGTACGCTGACACTAACCCGCGCCCTCACACGTACGCTCCCCCTAAAGCGTTGTCGTACCCTCACCTGGACCCTAAACCGTCCCCGTCCCCTAACCCTAACCCTAGCCCGAACCCTAACCCTAACACTTCCCCGAAGCCTGACCCTCACCCGTCCCCTAATCCTAAACCGTACGCTGACACTAACCCGCGCCCTCACACGTACGCTCCCCCTAAAGCGTTGTCGTACCCTCACCTGGACCCTAAACCGTCCCCGTCCCCTAACCCTAACCCTAGCCCGAAACCTAACCCTAACCCTTCCCCGAAGCCTGACCCTCACCCGTCCCCTAATCCTAACCCGTACGCTGACACTAACCCGCGCCCTCACACGTACGCTCCCTCTAAAGCGTTGTCGTACCCTCACCTGGACCCTAAACCGTCCCCGTCCCCTAACCCTAACCCTAGCCCGAACCCTAACCCTAACCCTTCCCCGAAGCCTGACCCTCACCCGTCCCCTAATCCTAACCCGTACGCTGACACTAACCCGCGCCCTCACACGTACGCTCCCCCTAAAGCGTTGTCGTACCCTCACCTGGACCCTAAACCGTCCCCGTCCCCTAACCCTAACCCTAGCCCGAACCCTAACCCTAACCCTTCCCCGAAGCCTGACCCTCACCCGTCCCCTAATCCTAACCCGTACGCTGACACTAACCCGCGCCCTCACACGTACGCTCCCCCTAAAGCGTTGTCGTACCCTCACCTGGACCCTAAACCGTCCCCGTCCCCTAATGCTAACCCTAGCCCGAACCCTAACCCTAACCTTTCCCCGAAGCCTGACCCTCACCCGTCCCCTAATCCTAACCCGTACGCTGACACTAACCCGCACCCTCACACGTACGCTCCCCCTAAAGCGTTGTCGTACCCTCACCTGGACCCTAAACCGTCCCCGTCCCCTAACCCTAACCCTAGCCCGAACCCTAACCCTAACCCTTCCCCGAAGCCTGACCTTCACCCGTCCCCTAATCCTAACCCGTACGCTGACACTAACCCGTGCCCTCACACGTACGCTCCCCGTAAAGCGTTGTCGTACCCTCACCTGGACCCTAAACCGTCCCCGTCCCCTAACCCTAACCCTAGCCCGAACCCTAACCCTAACCCTTCCCCGAAGCCTGACCCTCACCCGTCCCCTAATCCTAACCCGTACGCTGACACTAACCCGCGCCCTCACACGTACGCTCCCCCTAAAGCGTTGTCGTACCCTCACCTGGACCCTAAACCGTCCCCGTCCCCTAACCCTAACCCTAGCCCGAACCCTAACCCTAACCCTTCCCCGAAGCCTGACCCTCACCCGTCCCCTAATCCTAACCCGTACGCTGACACTAACCCGCGCCCTCACACGTACGCTCCCCCTAAAGCGTTGTCGTACACTCACCTGGACCCTAAACCGTCCCCGTCCCCTAACCCTAACCCTAGCCCGAACCCTAACCCTAACCCTTCCCTGAAGCCTGACCCTCACCCGTCCCCTAATCCTAACCCGTACGCTGACACTAACCCGCGCCCTCACACGTACGCTCCCCCTAAAGCGTTGTCGTACCCTCACCTGGACCCTAAACCGTCCCCGTCCCCTAACCCTAACCCTAGCCCGAACCCTAACCCTAACCCTTCCCCGAAGCCTGACCCTCACCCGTCCCCTAATCCTAACCCGTAGGCTGACACTAACCCGCGCCCTCACACGTACGCTCCCCCTAAAGCGTTGTCGTACCCTCACCTGGACCCTAAACCGTCCCCGTCCCCTAACCCTAACCCTAGCCCGAACCCTAACCCTAACCCTGCCCCGAAGCCTGACCCTCACCCGTCCCCTAATCCTAACCCGTACGCTGACACTAACCCGCGCCCTCACACGTACGCTCCCCCTAAAGCGTTGTCGTACCCTCACCTGGACCCTAAACCGTCCCCGTCCCCTAACCCTAACCCTAGCCCGAACCCTAAGCCTAACCCTGCCCCGAAGCCTGACCCTCACCCGTCCCCTAATCCTAACCCATACGCTGACACTAACCCGCGCCCTCACACGTACGCTCCCCCTAAAGCGTTGTCGTACCCTCACCTGGACCCTAAACCGTCCCCGTCCCCTAAACCTAACCCTAGCCCGAACCCTAACCCTAACCCTTCCCCGAAGCCTGACCCTCACCCGTCCCCTAATCCTAACCCGTACGCTGACACTAACCCGCGCCCTCACACGTACGCTCCCCCTAAAGCGTTGTCGTACCCTCGCCTGGACCCTAAACCGTCCCCGTCCCCTAACCCTAACCCTAGCCCGAACCCTAACCCTAAACCTTCCCCGAAGCCTGACCCTCACCCGTCCCCTAATCCTAACCCGTACGCTGACATTAACCCGCGCCCTCACACGTACGCTCCCCCTAAAGCGTTGTCGTACCCTCACCTGGACCCTAAACCGTCCCCGTCCCCTAACCCTAACCCTAGCCCGAACCCTAACCCTAACCCTTCCCCGAAGCCTGACCCTCACCCGTCACCTAATCCTAACCCGTACGCTGAAAGTAACCCGCGCCCTCACACGTACGCTCCCCCTAAAGCGTTGTCGTACCCTCACCTGGACCCTAAACCGTCCCCGTCCCCTAACCCTAACCCTAGCCCGAACCCTAACCCTAACCTTTCCCCGAAGCCTGACCCTCACCCGTCCCCTAATCCTAACCCGTACGCTGACACTAACCCGCGCCCTCACACGTACGCTCCCCCTAAAGCGTTGTCGTACCCTCACCTGGACCCTAAACCGTCCCCGTCCCCTAACCCTAACCCTAGCCCTAACCCTAACCCTAACCCTTCCCCGAAGCCTGACCCTCACCCGTCCCCTAATCCTAACCCGTACGCTGACACTAACCCGCGCCCTCACACGTACGCTCCCCCTAAAGCGTTGTCGTACCCTCACCTGGACCCTAAACCGTCCCCGTCCCCTAACCCTAACCCTAGCCCGAACCCTAACCCTAACCCTTCCCCGAAGCCTGACCCTCACCCGTCCCCTAATCCTAACCCGTACGCTGACACTAACCCGCGCCCTCACACGTACGCTCCCCCTAAAGCGTTGTCGTACCCTCACCTGGACCCTAAACCGTCCCCGTCCCCTAACCCTAACCCTAGCCCGAACCCTAACCCTAACCCTGCCCCGAAGCCTGACCCTCACCCGTCCCCTAATCCTAACCCGTACGCTGACACTAACCCGCGCCCTCACACGTACGCTCCCCCTAAAGCGTTGTCGTACCCTCACCTGGACCCTAAACCGTCCCCGTCCCCTAACCCTAACCCTAGCCCGAACCCTAACCCTAACCCTTCCCCGAAGCCTGACCCTCACCCGTCCCCTAATCCTAACCCGTACGCTGACACTAACCCGCGCCCTCACACGTACGCTCCCTCTAAAGCGTTGTCGTACCCTCACCTGGACCCTAAACCGTCCCCGTCCCCTAACCCTATCCCTAGCCCGAACCCTAACCCTAACCCTTCCCCGAAGCCTGACCCTCACCCGTCCCCTAATCCTAACCCGTACGCTGACACTAACCCGCGCCCTCACACGTACGCTCCCCCTAAAGCGTTGTCGTACCCTCACCTGGACCCTAAACCGTCCCCGTCCCCTAACCCTAACCCTAGCCCGAACCCTAACCCTAACCCTTCCCCGAAGCCTGACCCTCACCCGTCCCCTAATCCTAACCCGTACGCTGACACTAACCCGCGCCCTCACACGTACGCTCCCCCTAAAGCGTTGTCGTACCCTCACCTGGACCCTAAACCGTCCCCGTCCCCTAACCCTAACCCTAGCCCGAACCCTAACCCTAACCCTTCCCCGAAGCCTGACCCTCACCCGTCCCCTAATCCTAACCCGTACGCTGACACTAACCCGCGCCCTCACACGTACGCTGCCCCTAAAGCGTTGTCGTACCCTCACCTGGACCCTAAACCGTCCCCGTCCCCTAACCCTAACCCTAGCCCGAACCCTAACCCTAACCTTTCCCCGAAGCCTGACCCTCACCCGTCCCCTAATCCTAACCCGTACGCTGACACTAACCCGCGCCCTCACACGTACGCTCCCCCTAAAGCGTTGTCGTACCCTCACCTGGACCCTAAACCGTCCCCGTCCCCTAACCCTAACCCTAGCCCGAACCCTAACCCTAACCCTTCCCCGAAGCCTGACCCTCACCCGTCCCCTAATCCTAACCCGTACGCTGACACTAACCCGCGCCCTCACACGTACGCTCCCCCTAAAGCGTTGTCGTACCCTCACCTGGACCCTAAACCGTCCCCGTCCCCTAACCCTAACCCTAGCCCGAACCCTAACCCTAACCCTTCCCCGAAGCCTGACCCTCACCCGTCCCCTAATCCTAACCCGTACGCTGACACTAACACGCGCCCTCACACGTACGCTCCCCCTAAAGCGTTGTCGTACCCTCACCTGGACCCTAAACCGTCCCCGTCCCCTAACCCTAACCCTAGCCCGAACCCTAACCCTAACCCTTCCCCGAAGCCTGACCCTCACCCGTCCCCTAATCCTAACCCGTACGCTGACACTAACCCGCGCCCTCACACGTACGCTCCCCCTAAAGCGTTGTCGTACCCTCACCTGGACCCTAAACCGTCCCCGTCCCCTAACCCTAACCCTAGACCGAACCCTAACCCTAACCCTTCCCCGAAGCCTGACCCTCACCCGTCCCCTAATCCTAACCCGTACGCTGACACTAACCCGCGCCCTCACACGTACGCTCCCCCTAAAGCGTTGTCGTACCCTCACCTGGACCCTAAACCGTCCCCATCCCCTAACCCTAACCCTAGCCCGAACCCTAACCCTAACCCTTCCCCGAAGCCTGACCCTCACCCGTCCCCTAATCCTAACCCGTACGCTGACACTAACCCGCGCCCTCACACGTACGCTCCCCCTAAAGCGTTGTCGTACCCTCACCTGGACCCTAAACCGTCCGCGTCCCCTAACCCTAACCCTAGCCCGAACCCTAACCCTAACCCTGCCCCGAAGCCTGACCCTCACCCGTCCCCTAATCCTAACCCGTACGCTGACACTAACCCGCGCCCTCACACGTACGCTCCCCCTAAAGCGTTGTCGTACCCTCACCTGGACCCTAAACCGTCCCCGTCCCCTAACCCTAACCCTAGCCCGAACCCTAAGCCTAACCCTGCCCCGAAGCCTGACCCTCACCCGTCCCCTAATCCTAACCCGTACGCTGACACTAACCCGCACCCTCACACGTACGCTCCCCCTAAAGCGTTGTCGTACCCTCACCTGGACCCTAAACCGTCCCCGTCCCCTAACCCTAACCCTAGCCCGAACCCTAACCCTAACCCTTCCCCAAAGCCTGACCCTCACCCGTCCCCTAATCCTAACCCGTACGCTGACACTAACCCGCGCCCTCACACGTACGCTCCCCCTAAAGCGTTGTCGTACCCTCACCTGGACCCTAAACCGTCCCCGTCCCCTAACCCTAACCCTAGCCCGAACCCTAACCCTAACCCTTCCCCGAAGCCTGACCCTCACCCGTCCCCTAATCCTAACCCATACGCTGACATTAACCCGCGCCCTCACACGTACGCTCCCCCTAAAGCGTTGTCGTACCCTCACCTGGACCCTAAACCGTCCCCGTCCCCTAACCCTAACCCTAGCCCGAACCCTAACCCTAACCCTTCCCCGAAGCCTGACCCTCACCCGTCCCCTAATCCTAACCCGTACGCTGACACTAACCCGCGCCCTCACACGTACGCTCCCCCTAAAGCGTTGTCGTACCCTCACCTGGACCCTAAACCGTCCCCGTCCCCTAACCCTAACCCTAGCCCGAACCCTAACCCTAACCTTTCCCCAAAGCCTGACCCTCACCCGTCCCCTAATCCTAACCCGTACGCTGACACTAACCCGCACCCTCACACGTACGCTCCCCCTAAAGCGTTGTCGTACCCTCACCTGGACCCTAAACCGTCCCCGTCCCCTAACCCTAACCCTAGCCCTAACCCTAACCCTAACCCTTCCCCGAAGCCTGACCCTCACCCGTCCCCTAATCCTAACCCGTACGCTGACACTAACCCGCGCCCTCACACGTACGCTCCCCCTAAAGCGTTGTCGTACCCTCACCTGGACCCTAAACCGTCCCCGTCCCCTAACCCTAACCCTAGCCCGAACCCTAACCCTAACCCTTCCCCGAAGCCTGACCCTCACCCGTCCCCTAATCCTAACCCGTACGCTGACACTAACCCGCGCCCTCACACGTACGCTCCCCCTAAAGCGTTGTCGTACCCTCACCTGGACCCTAAACCGTCCCCGTCCCCTAACCCTAACCCTAGCCCGAACCCTAACCCTAACCCTGCCCCGAAGCCTGACCCTCACCCGTCCCCTAATCCTAACCCGTACGCTGACACTAACCCGCGCCCTCACACGTACGCTCCCCCTAAAGCGTTGTCGTACCCTCACCTGGACCCTAAACCGTCCCCGTCCCCTAACCCTAACCCTAGCCCGAACCCTAACCCTAACCCTTCCCCGAAGCCTGACCCTCACCCGTCCCGTAATCCTAACCCGTACGCTGACACTAACCCGCGCCCTCACACGTACGCTCCCTCTAAAGCGTTGTCGTACCCTCACCTGGACCCTAAACCGTCCCCGTCCCCTAACCCTATCCCTAGCCCGAACCCTAACCCTAACCCTTCCCCGAAGCCTGACCCTCACCCGTCCCCTAATCCTAACCCGTACGCTGACACTAACCCGCGCCCTCACACGTACGCTCCCCCTAAAGCGTTGTCGTACCCTCACCTGGACCCTAAACCGTCCCCGTCCCCTAACCCTAACCCTAGCCCGAACCCTAACCCTAACCCTTCCCCGAAGCCTGACCCTCACCCGTCCCCTAATCCTAACCCGTACGCTGACACTAACCCGCGCCCTCACACGTACGCTCCCCCTAAAGCGTTGTCGTACCCTCACCTGGACCCTAAACCGTCCCCGTCCCCTAACCCTAACCCTAGCCCGAACCCTAACCCTAACCCTTCCCCGAAGCCTGACCCTCACCCGTCCCCTAATCCTAACCCGTACGCTGACACTAACCCGCGCCCTCACACGTACGCTCCCCCTAAAGCGTTGTCGTACCCTCACCTGGACCCTAAACCGTCCCCGTTCCCTAACCCTAACCCTAGCCCGAACCCTAACCCTAACCTTTCCCCGAAGCCTGACCCTCACCAGTCCCCTAATCCTAACCCGTACGCTGACACTAACCCGCACCCTCACACGTACGCTCCCCCTAAAGCGTTGTCGTACCCTCACCTGGACCCTAAACCGTCCCCGTCCCCTAACCCTAACCCTAGCCCGAACCCTAACCCTAACCCTTCCCCGAAGCCTGACCCTCACCCGTCCCCTAATCCTAACCCGTACGCTGACACTAACCCGCGCCCTCACACGTACGCTCCCCCTAAAGCGTTGTCGTACCCTCACCTGGACCCTAAACCGTCCCCGTCCCCTAACCCTAACCCTAGCCCGAACCCTAACCCTAACCCTTCCCCGAAGCCTGACCCTCACCCGTCCCCTAATCCTAACCCGTACGCTGACACTAACCCGCGCCCTCACACGTACGCTCCCCCTAAAGCGTTGTCGTACCCTCACCTGGACCCTAAACCGTCCCCGTCCCCTAACCCTAACCCTAGCCCGAACCCTAACCCTAACCCTTCCCCGAAGCCTGACCCTCACCCGTCCCCTAATCCTAACCCGTACGCTGACACTAACCCGCGCCCTCACACGTACGCTCCCCCTAAAGCGTTGTCATACCCTCACCTGGACCCTAAACCGTCCCCGTCCCCTAATCCTAACCCTAGCCCGAACCCTAACCCTAACCCTTCCCCGAAGCCTGACCCTCACCCGTCCCCTAATCCTAACCCGTACGCTGACACTAACCCGCGCCCTCACACGTACGCTCCCCCTAAAGCGTTGTCGTACCCTCACCTGGACCCTAAACCGTCCCCGTCCCCTAACCCTAACCCTAGCCCGAACCCTAACCCTAACCCTTCCCCGAAGCCTGACCCTCACCCGTCCGCTAATCCTAACCCGTACGCTGACACTAACCCGCGCCCTCACACGTACGCTCCCCCTAAAGCGTTGTCGTACCCTCACCTGGACCCTAAACCGTCCCCGTCCCCTAACCCTAACCCTAGCCCGAACCCTAACCCTAACCCTTCCCCGAAGCCTGACCCTCACCCGTCCCCTAATCCTAACCCGTACGCTGACACTAACCCGCGCCCTCACACGTACGCTCCCCCTAAAGCGTTGTCGTACCCTCACCTGGACCCTAAACCGTCCCCGTCCCCTAACCCTAACCCTAGCCCGAACCCTAACCCTAACCCTGCCCCGAAGCCTGACCCTCACCCGTCCCCTAATCCTAACCCGTACGCTGACACTAACCCGCGCCCTCACACGTACGCTCCCCCTAAAGCGTTGTCGTACCCTCACCTGGACCCTAAACCGTCCCCGTCCCCTAACCCTAACCCTAGCCCGAACCCTAACCCTAACCCTTCCCCGAAGCCTGACCCTCACCCGTCCCCTAATCCTAACCCGTACGCTGACACTAACCCGCGCCCTCACACGTACGCTCCCTCTAAAGCGTTGTCGTACCCTCACCTGGACCCTAAACCGTCCCCGTCCCCTAACCCTATCCCTAGCCCGAACCCTAACCCTAACCCTTCCCCGAAGCCTGACCCTCACCCGTCCCCTAATCCTAACCCGTACGCTGACACTAACCCGCGCCCTCACACGTACGCTCCCCCTAAAGCGTTGTCGTACCCTCACCTGGACCCTAAACCGTCCCCGTCCCCTAACCCTAACCCTAGCCCGAACCCTAACCCTAACCCTTCCCCGAAGCCTGACCCTCACCCGTCCCCTAATCCTAACCCGTACGCTGACACTAACCCGCGCCCTCACACGTACGCTCCCCCTAAAGCGTTGTCGTACCCTCACCTGGACCCTAAACCGTCCCCGTCCCCTAACCCTAACCCTAGCCCGAACCCTAAACCTAACCCTTCCCCGAAGCCTAACCCTCACCCGTCCCCTAATCCTAACCCGTACGCTGACACTAACCCGCGCCCTCACACGTACGCTCCCCCTAAAGCGTTGTCGTACCCTCACCTGGACCCTAAACCGTCCCCGTCCCCTAACCCTAACCCTAGCCCGAACCCTAACCCTAACCTTTCCCCGAAGCCTGACCCTCACCCGTCCCCTAATCCTAACCCGTACGCTGACACTAACCCGCACCCTCACACGTACGCTCCCCCTAAAGCGTTGTCGTACCCTCACCTGGACCCTAAACCGTCCCCGTCCCCTAACCCTAACCCTAGCCCGAACCCTAACCCTAACCCTTCCCCGAAGCCTGACCCTCACCCGTCCCCTAATCCTAACCCGTACGCTGACACTAACCCGCGCCCTCACACGTACGCTCCCCTAAAGCGTTGTCGTACCCTCACCTGGACCCTAAACCGTCCCCGTCCCCTAACCCTAACCCTAGCCCGAACCCTAACCCTAACCCTTCCCGAAGCCTGACCCTCACCCGTCCCCTAATCCTAACCCGTACGCTGACACTAACCCGCGCCCTCACACGTACGCTCCCCCTAAAGCGTTGTCGTACCCTCACCTGGACCCTAAACCTTCCCCGTCCCCTAACCCTAACCCTAGCCCGAACCCTAACCCTAACCCTTCCCCGAAGCCTGACCCTCACCCGTCCCCTAATCCTAACCCGTACGCTGACACTAACCCGCGCCCTCACACGTACGCTCCCCCTAAAGCGTTGTCGTACCCTCACCTGGACCCTAAACCGTCCCCGTCCCCTAATCCTAACCCTAGCCCGAACCCTAACCCTAACCCTTCCCCGAAGCCTGACCCTCACCCGTCCCCTAATCCTAACCCGTACGCTGACACTAACCCGCGCCCTCACACGTACGCTCCCCCTAAAGCGTTGTCGTACCCTCACCTGGACCCTAAACCGTCCCCGTCCCCTAACCCTAACCCTAGCCCGAACCCTAACCCTAACCCTTCCCCGAAGCCTGACCCTCAACCGTCCCCTAATCCTAACCCGTACGCTGACACTAACCCGCGCCCTCACACGTACGCTCCCCCTAAAGCGTTGTCGTACCCTCACCTGGACCCTAAACCGTCCCCGTCCCCTAACCCTAACCCTAGCCCGAACCCTAACCCTAACCCTGCCCCGAAGCCTGACCCTCACCCGTCCCCTAATCCTAACCCGTACGCTGACACTAACCCGCGCCCTCACACGTACGCTCCCCCTAAAGCGTTGTCGTACCCTCACCTGGACCCTAAACCGTCCCCGTCCCCTAACCCTAACCCTAGCCCGAACCCTAAGCCTAACCCTGCCCGAAGCCTGACCCTCACCCGTCCCCTAATCCTAACCCGTACGCTGACACTAACCCGCGCCCTCACACGTACGCTCCCCCTAAAGCGTTGTCGTACCCTCACCTGGACCCTAAACCGTCCCCGTCCCCTAACCCTAACCCTAGCCCGAACCCTAACCCTAACCCTTCCCCGAAGCCTGACCCTCACCCGTCCCCTAATCCTAACCCGTACGCTGACACTAACCCGCGCCCTCACACGTACGCTCCCCCTAAAGCGTTGGCGTACCCTCACCTGGACCCTAAACCGTCCCCGTCCCCTAACCCTAACCCTAGCCCGAACCCTAACCCTAACCCTGCCCCGAAGCCTGACCCTCACCCGTCCCCTAATCCTAACCCGTACGCTGACACTAACCCGCGCCCTCACACGTACGCTCCCCCTAAAGCGTTGTCGTACCCTCACCTGGACCCTAAACCGTCCCCGTCCCCTAACCCTAACCCTAGCCCGAACCCTAACCCTAACCCTTCCCCGAAGCCTGACCCTCACCCGTCCCCTAATCCTAACCCGTACGCTGACACTAACCCGCGCCCTCACACGTACGCTCCCCCTAAAGCATTGTCGTACCCTCCCCTTGACCCTAAACTGTCCCCGTCCCCTAACCCTAACCCTAGCCCGAACCCTAACCCTAACCCTTCCACGAAGCCTGACCCTCACCCGTCCCCTAATCCTACACCGTACGCTAACACTAACCCGTGCCCTCACACGTACGCTCCCCCTAAAGCGTTGTCGTACCCTCCCCTGGACCCTAAACCGTCCCCGTCCCCTAACCCTAACCCTAGCCCGAACCGTAACCCTAACCCTTCCCCGAAGCCTGACCCTCACCCGTCCCCTAATCCTAACCCGTACGCTAACACTAACCCGCGCCCTCACACGTACGCTCCCCCTAAAGCGTTGTCGTACCCTCCCCTGGACCCTAAACCGTCCCCGTCCCCTAACCCTAACCCTAGCCCGAAACCTAACCCTAACCCTTCCCCGAAGCCTGACCCTCACCCGTCCCCTAATCCTAACCCGTACGCTAACACTAACCCGCGCCCTCACACGTACGCTCCCCCTAAAGCGTTGTCGTACCCTCCCCTGGACCCTAAACCGTCCCCGTCCCCTAACCCTAACCCTAGCCCGAACCCTTACCATAAGCCTTCCCCGAAGCCTGAGCCCCACCCGTCCCCCAATCCTAACGCGTACGCTAACACTAACCCGCGCCCTCACACGTACGCTCCCCCTAAAGCGTTGTCGTACCCTCTCCTGGACCCTAAGCCGTCCCCGTCCCCTAACCCTAACCCTAGCCCGAACCCTAACCCTAACCCTTCCCCGAAGCCTGACCCTCACCCGTCCCCTAATCCTAACCCGTACGCTAACACTGACCCGCGCCCTCACACGTACGCTCCCGCTAAATCGTTGTCGTACCCTCCCCTGGACCCTAAACCGTCCCCGTCCCCTAACCCTAACCCTAGCCCGAACCCTAACCCTAACGCTTCCCCGAAGCCTGACCCTCACCCGTCCCCTAATCCTAACCCGTACGCTAACCCTAACCAGCGCCCTCACACGTACGCTCCCCCTAAAGCGTTGTCGTACCCTCCCCTGGACCCTAAACCGTCCCCGTCCCCTAACCCTAACCCTAGCCCGAACCCTAACCCTAACCCTTCCCCGAAGCCTGACCCTCACCCGTCCCCTAATCCTAACCCGTACGCTAACACTAACCTGCGCCCTCACACGTACGCTCCCCCTGAAGCGTTGTCGTACCCTCCCCTGGACCCTAAACCGTCCCCGGCCCCTAACCTTAACCCCAGCCCGAACCCTAACCCTAACCCTTCCCCGAAGCCTGACCCTCACCCGTCCCCTAATCCTAAGCCGTACGCTAACACTAACCCGCGCCCTCACTCGTACGCTCCCCCTAAAGCGTTGTCGTACCCTCCCCTGGACCCTAAACCGTCCCCGTCCCCTAACCCTAACCCTAGCCTGAACCCTAACCCTAACCCTTCCCCGAAGCCTGACCCTCACCCGACCCCTAATCCTAACCCGTACGCTAACACTAACCCGCGCCCTCAGGTGTACGCTCCCCCTAAAGCATTGTCGTACCCTCCCTTGGACCCTAAACCATCCCCGTCCCCTAAACCTAACCCTAGCCCGAACCCTAACCCTAACGCTTCCCCGAAGCCTGACCCTCACCCGTCCACTAATCCTAACCCGTACGCTAACACTAACCCGCGCCCTCACACGTACGCTCCCCGTAAAGCGTTGTCATACCCTCCCCTGGACCCTAAACCGTCCCCATCCCCTAACCCTAACCCTAGCCCGAACCCTAACCCTAACCCTTCCCCGAAGCCTGACCATCACCCGTCCCTTAATCCTAACCCATACGCTAACACTAACCCGCGCCCTCACATGTACGCTCACCCTAAAGCGTTGTCGTACCTTCCCCTGGACCCTAAACCGTCCCCGTCCCCTAACCCTAACCCTTGCCCGAACCCTAACCCTAACCCTTCCCCGAAGCCTGACCCTCACCCGTCCCCTATTCCTCACCCGTACGCTAACACTAACCCCCGCCCTCACACGTACGCTCCCACTAAAGCGTTGTCGTACCCTCCCCTGGACCCTAATCCGTCCCCGTCCCCTAAACCTAACCCTAGCCCGAACCCTAACCCTAACCCTTCCCCGAAGCCTGACCCTCACCCGTCCCCTAATCCTAACGCGTACGCTAACACTAACCTGCGCCCTGACACGTACGCTCCCCCTAAAGCATTATCGTACCCTCCCCTGGACCATAAGCCGTCCCCGTCCCCTAACCCTAACCCTAGCCCGAACCCTAACCCTAACCCTTCCCCGAAGCCTGAACCTCACCTGTCCCCTAATCCTAACCCGTACGCTAACACTAACCCGTGCCCTCACACGTACGCTCCCCCTAAAGCGTTGTCGTACCCTCCCCTGGACCCTAATCCGTCCCCGTCCCCTAACCCTAACCCTAGCCCGAACCCTAACCCTAACCCTTCCCCGAAGCCTGACCCTCACCCGTCCCCTAATCCTAACCCGTACGATAACACTAACCCGCGCCCTCACACGTACGCTCCCCCTAAAGCGTTGTCGTACCCTCCCCTGGACCCGAAACCGTCCCCGTCCCCTAACCCTAACCCTAGCCCGAACCCTAACCCTAACCCTTCACCGAAGCCTGACCCTCACCCGTCCCCTAATCCTAACCCGTACGCTAACACTAACCCACGCCCTCACACGTACGCTCCCCCTAAAGCGTTGTCGTACCCTCCCCTGGACCCTAAACCGTCCCCGTCCCCTAACCCTAAACCTAGCCCGAACCCTAACCCTAACCCTTCCCCGAAGCCTGACCCTCACCCGTCCCCTAATCCTAACCCGTACGCTAACACTAACCCGTGCCCTCACACGTACGCTCCCCCTAAAGCGTTGTCGTACCCTCCCCTGGACCCTAAACCGTCCCAGTCCCCTAACACTAACCCTAGCCCGAACCGTAACCCTAACCCTTCCCCGAAGCCTGACCCTCACCCGTCCCCTAATCCTAACCCGTGCGCTAACACTAACCCACGCCCTCACACGTACGCTCCCCCTAAAGCGTTGTCGTACCCTCCCCTGGACCCTAAACCGTCCCCGTCCCCTAACCCTAACCCTAGCCCGAACCCTAACCCTAACCCTTCCCCGAAGCCTGACCCTCACCCGTCCCCTAATCCTAACCCGTACGCTAACACTAACCCGCGCCCTCACACGTACACTTCCCCTAAAGCGTTGTCGTACCCTCCCCTGGACCCTAAACCGTCCCCGTCCCCTAAACCTTACCCTAGCCCGAACCCTAACCCTAACCCTTCCCCGAAGCCTGACCCTCACCCGTCCCCTAATCCTAACCCGTACGCTAACACTGACCCGCGCCCTCACACGTACGCTCCCGCTAAATCGTTGTCGTACCCTCCCCTGGACCCTAAACCGTCCCCGTCCCCTAACCCTAACCCTAGCCCGAACCCTAACCCTAACCCTTCCCCGAAGCCTGACCCTCACCCGTCCCCTAATCATAACCCGTACGCTAACCCTAACCAGCGCCATCACACGTACGCTCCCCCTAATGCGTTGTCGTACCCTCCCCTGGACCCTAAACCGTACCCGTCCCCTAACCCTAACCCTAGCCCGAACCCTAAACCTAAGCCTTCCCCGAAGCCTGACCCTCACCCGTCCCCTAATCCTAACCCGTACGCTAACACTAACCCGCGCCTCACACGTACGCTCCCCCTAAAGCGTTGTCGTACCCTCCCCTGGACCCTAAACCGTCCCCGTCCCCTAACCCTAACCCTAGCCCGAACCCTAACCCTAAGCCTTCCCCGAAGCCTGACCCTCACCCGTCCCCTAATCCTAACCCGTACGCTAACACTAACCCACGCCCTCACACCTACGCTCCCTCTAAAGCGTTGTCGTACCCTCCCCTGGACCCTAAGCCGTCCCCGTCCCCTAACCCTAACCCTAGCCCGAACCCTAACCCTAACCCTTCCCCGAAGCCTGACCCTCACCCGTCCCCTAATCCTAACGCGTACGCTAACACTAACCCGCGCCCTGACACGTACGCTCCCCCTAAAGCATTATCGTACCCTCCCCTGGACCATAATCCGTCCCCGTCCCCTAACCCTAACCGTAGCCCGAACCCTAACCCTAACCCTTCCCCGAAGCCTGACCCTCACCCGTCCCCTATTCCTCACCTGTACGCTAACACTAAACTGCGCCCTCACACGTACGCTCCCCCTAAAGCGTTCTCATACCCTCCCCTGGACCCTAAACCGTCCCCGTCCCCTAACCCTAACCCTAGCCCGAACCCTAACCCTAACCCTTCCCCGAAGCCTGACCCTCACCCGTCCCCTAATCCTAACCCGTACGCTAACACTAACCCGCGCCCTCACACGTACGCTCCCCCTAAAGCATTATCGTACCCTCACCTGGACCCTAAACCGTACCCGTCCCCTAACCCTAACCCTAGCCGGAACCCTACCCCTAAACTTTCCCCGAAGCCTGACCCTCACCCGACCCCTAATCCTAACCCGTACGCTAACACTAACCCGCGCCCTCAGGTGTATGCTCCCCCTAAAGCATTGTCGTACCCTCCCTTGGACCCTAAACCATCCCCGTCCCCTAAACCTAACCCTAGCCCGAACCCTAACCCTAACGCTTCCCCGAAGCCTGACCCTCACCCGTCCACTAATCCTAACCCGTACGCTAACACTAACCCGCGCCCTCACACGTACGCTCCCCCTAAAGCGTTGTCATACCCTCCCCTGGACCCTAAACCGTCCCCATCCCCTAACCCTAACCCTAGCCCGAACCCTAACCCTAACCCTTCCCCGAAGCCTGACCATCACCCGTCCCTTAATCCTAACCCGTACGCTAACACTAACCCGCGCCCTCACATGTACGCTCACCCTAAAGCGTTGTCGTACCTTCCCCTGGACCCTAAACCGTCCCCGTCCCCTAACCCTAACCCTTGCCCGAACCCTAACCCTAACCCTTCCCCGAAGCCTGACCCTCACCCGTCCCCTATTCCTCACCCGTACGCTAACACTAACCCCCGCCCTCACACGTACGCTCCCACTAAAGCGTTGTCGTACCCTCCCCTGGACCCTAAACCGTCCCCGTCCCCTAACCCTAACCCTAGCCCGAACCCTAACCCTAAGCCCTCCCCGAAGCCTGAGCCTCACCCGTCCCCTAATCCTAACCCGTACGCTAACACTAACCCGTGCCCTCACACGTACGCTCCCCCTAAAGCGTTGTCGTACCCTCCCCTGGACCCTAAGCCGTCCCCGTCCCCTAACCCTAACCCTAGCCCGAACCCTAACCCTAAACCTTCCCCGAAGCCTGACCCTCACCCGTCCCCTAATCCTAACGCGTACGCTAACACTAACCCGCGCCCTGACACGTACGCTCCCCCTAAAGCATTATCGTACCCTCCCCTGGACAATAAGCCGTCCCCGTCCCCTAACCCTAACCCTAGCCCGAACCCTAACCCTAACCCTTCCCCGAAGCCTGAACCTCACCTGTCCCCTAATCCTAACCCGTACGCTAACACTAACCCGCGCCCTCACACGTACGCTCCCCCTAAAGCGTTGTCGTACCCTCCCCTGGACCCTAAACCGTCCCCGTCCCCTAACCCTAACCCTAGCCCGAACCCTAACCCTAACCCTTCCCCGAAGCCTGACCCTCACCCGTCCCCTAATCCTAACCCGTACGATAACACTAACCCGCGCCCTCACACGTACGCTCCCCCTAAAGCGTTGTCGTACGCTCCCCTGGACCCTAAACCGTCCCCGTCCCCTAACCCTAACCCTAGCCCGAACCCTAACCCTAACCCTTCCCCGAAGCCTGACCCTCACCCGTCCCCTAATCCTAACCCGTACGCTAACACTAACCCACGCCCTCACACGTACGCTCCCCCTAAAGCGTTGTCGTACCCTCCCCTGGACCCTAAACCGTCCCCGTCCCCTAACCCTAAACCTAGCCCGAACCCTAACCCTAACCCTTCCCCGAAGCCTGACCCTCACCCGTCCCCTAATCCTAACCCGTACGCTAACACTAACCCGTTCCCTCACACGTACGCTCCCCCTAAAGCGTTGTCGTACCCTCCCCTGGACCCTAAACCGTCCCAGTCCCCTAACACTAACCCTAGCCCGAACCGTAACCCTAACCCTTCCCCGAAGCCTGACCCTCACCCGTCCCCTAATCCTAACCCGTACGCTAACACTAACCCACGCCCTCACACGTACGCTCCCCCTAAAGCGTTGTCGTACCCTCCCCTGGACCCTAAACCGTCCCTGTCCCCTAACCCTAACCCTAGCCCGAACCCTAACCCTAACCCTTCCCCGAAGCCTGACCCTCACCCGTCCCCTAATCCTAACCCGTACGCTAACACTAACCCGCGCCCTCACACGTACACTTCCCCTAAAGCGTTGTCGTACCCTCCCCTGGACCCTAAACCGTCCCCGTCCCCTAAACCTTACCCTAGCCCGAACCCTAACCCTAACCCTTCCCCGAAGCCTGACCCTCACCCGTCCCCTAATCCTAACCCGTACGCTAACACTGACCCGCGCCCTCACACGTACGCTCCCGCTAAATCGTTGTCGTAC